>NC_068946.1:0-300641 GCF_026419915.1 Harpia harpyja
AGAAAGGAGAGGGGAAGAAAGGTATCCCACCCATAGACTGGTTTTCCAAGGAGGAAAGGTAAATGGTATAATTATTAACAGTTTCCCACAGATGGCTTCCACAGTATAAAGGTGACAATGCTGAGTGCAAGTACCGGATTAATCCCACAGCCGACGACTTTATCATACCATAACCAGTGTTGTACAATACATCAAAGCGAAAACCTTAATCCACCTCCCACGGATGATAAGCAGCAGAAGAGGGACTACATACAGCAAGCGAGGTGATACATAACAGAACTTTAAAAACCAGAGCAACAACTCTAAGAACACATAAATCAACATAATGACCAGCGACTATTAGACCGATATAATGAATGCTTATAACAAATTTGTTTTAACAAGCTCTGGTCAGGTTTGTCGTTATCTCAACCCTTCGAGCCCCACGTTGGGCGCCAAAAGGACTGTCGTGGTTTAACCCCAGCCAGCAACTAAACACCACGCAGCCGCTCACTCACTCCCCCCCACCCAGTGGGATGGGGGAGAAAATCAGGAAAAGAAGCAAAACCCGTGGGTTGAGATAAGAACGGTTTAATAGAACAGAAAAAGAAGAAACTAATAATGATAATGATAACACTAATAAAATGACAACAGAAATAATGAAAGGATTGGAATGTACAAATGATGCGCAGTGCAATTGCTCACCACCCGCCGACCGACACCCCGCCAGTCCCCGAGCGGCGAATCCCTGCCCCCACTTCCCCGTTCCTATACTAGATGGGACGTCACATGGTATGGAATACACCGTTGGCCAGTTTGGTCAGGTGCCTGGCTCTGTCCTGTGCCAACTTCTTGTGCCCCTCCAGCTTTCTCACTGGCTGGGCATGAGAAGCTGAAAAATCCTTGACATTAGTCTAAACACTACTGAGCAACAACTGAAAACATCAGTGTTATCAACATTCTTCACATACTGAACTCAAAACACAGCACTGTACCAGCTACTAGGAAGACAGTTAACTCTATCCCAGCTGAAACCAGGACACCCACTTACTGCCTTACTATATTCTACCCCACAAACCACTTGCAATCCACTCCACTACTGACATGCAATGACTGAAAAATCATTTAACCCTCAATGCTAACAATGTAGACATATCAAGATATCACCCTTAGACTCTTATTGCTGTTCCACCTACCCCTGACTCTACATCCCCGGGCAGAGCAGCTCCAAGCCAAACACACCCATGCACACAACACACACCACTAACAACAAGGTGATTCAAAGCGAGAGAAAACTCTCAGCAAGAAGAAGGACTCCCGGACGGGAGGTGCCATCCGGCAAGATGACCTACGGTGTCCAAAACCACGAAGCGAGGAGGCTCTACGACAGCCCCAAAGAAGAAGAGGCAAAACTAACGGCCCCTTACAAGACGGTACTGTCTAAACCAAGGTGATGGATGTGTAAGAAGCCCGTCATCAAGACCTAGGAACATCAAGATACAGGGAAGAACTCCCAGTCCAAGATGACACGCGGCTAGGCAGCAGAGCCGCAAAGCAGCCTGGAAGAGCGCCGCAGAGGAGAACCAGCTGGTTCCTTCCAAAACCGATCCACGCTTTAGAGCTCCAAGTGCAAGAAAAAAAGCACCCGATTGGCACCGGGCCGATGAGTACGGGCATTCGAGACCCTAGGGATGGCGCCCGAAGCGCCTGCCGCGCTCCCTGAGCGCAAAGACTGATGACGGCATTGAGAGCCAACGAAGGTCTAAGGCACAGAAGACAGACTACACAAACCACACACCACCACAGACACAGGCTGGAACTGCCCTGCCCGGCACACGCTGCTCTCGTGCTGAAAAGCAACCCGCTCCCTTCGTCTGCCCGAACGGGACTGCTCCTGGACAGCCCTGCCCTCCTACGCTAACTTTCAAACCCCTCCCTGCAATTCCCAGCTGTGTCCCTCCCTCCCAGCCTCTCCCCAGCCCGGGTCCCTCAACTTAACTTTCAGAGGGCCAAGGGTACGAATCCATCCTCCCCAAAAATCACACGGCCTAACTGGGATGATCGGGCAGTCGCCAGGTTCCTCTTCATCACCTGCAGTGAAGACAAAAAAAAAAAAAAAAAGCCAAAGTCAGGAGAGGCAATAAGTAACCCATCGGCCAACACCAACTACTTTCCCAACTCCCCACTTAATCACACACACCACAGGGTTACGCCTACCTGCTCATTCCAGAGTCAGACCCTGCGGCCATCATCACTCATGGTACCTGAGACGGCAAGACACACCAAATTAGCATAGCAGTCATGAGAAGTCACCAGCCCCATGCTCCTCCTCCCTCATCCACAACTCACCTCAAATGCTCATCCCATTCCAAAGGTAGCCCACACAGCACCTGCAAAAGAAAAAGGTAAATGTTTAATTAACCACCAATTAGCTAATCAAGACCTACCCAGCCAACAACCACCTCACCTTCTCAAACTCCTCATCGGCCTGCGGCTTCACCCCTCCGAGGCTGCGTGCACCACTTGCAAAAACCAAAGCACAAGACGCATGCTGAGACACCGCCCGAAACCTCAGCCCGCCCGCACCGATTCCCAACTTGCTCTCCTTTACCTCAGCCGCTCACATGCCCCACCTGTGCCGTCGACAGCTTGCCACATCGAGGCCTGTGTACCACCTGCAAAACACAAATGACAAGGGATGCTTCCAACTCTGCTAACAATACAACGCTACCAAAGAAATGATTGCTTCAACCCATTAGTCACAGCTCACCTTGCCCGAGTCGCCTCCGCTGCTGATAGCCCACTTCGCTCCTTGCTTTGCACCTTCAGAATAAAAGAAAAAAAAGAACCCTTATGAACTAGTCATAGAGCCACCAGCTGCATCTTCCCTCTGACTCCACTCACAGACCCACCTCCTCACGGCACTCCGCTCCCCTCCTCCGTAGCTCTGGTGCACGCATCTTGTCTCTCCGCATCTGAAAGAGAAACCCATATTGAACGAGTCAGCCTGGATGCAGAGCAAGAGCTTAACAACTCCAGCTACAGCAAGCCATTTTAAAAAAACAAAACAAAACAAAAAAACCAGAGCCAAACTTTAAGCCCATCACATGCAAGCCTCAACACCTTACAGACTCAAATCCGCTTCACCACCCCTCAAGAGCCTCTGCCACATGGCTACAATCAATTCCATAAAAAACTCTCAACATTGCTGTCCACACAGCCCACCAATGCCTACTCAATCCCAGATGAGCGTACAACCCTTGCCTAAACAATTAAGGCAAATCAACATTTCACCCTTAGACTCTTATTGCTGTTCCACCTACCCCTGACTCTACATCCCCGGGCAGAGCAGCTCCAAGCCAAACACACCTGTGCACAGACCAACACAACACAGAACGGTACAGACAAGGTGATTCAAAGAGAGAGAAAACTCTCAGCAAGAAGGACTCCCGGACGGGAGGTGCCATCCGGCAAGATGACCTACGGCGTCCAAAACACTGAGGCAAGGAGGCTCTACGGCAGACCCCGAGGAGTCCGACGTAACGGCCTGTTAAAAGACAGCACTGTCAAAACCAAGAGGATGGATGTACAAGAAGCCTGTCATCAAGACCTAGGAACATCAAGATGCGGGGAAGAACTCCCAGTCCAAGAAAATGGATGGCTAGAGAGCGGAGCTGCTGATGCAGCCCGGAAGAATGCCGCGAGAGAGGACCGACCGGAATCTGCCGAGACCGATCCGTGCTTTAGAGCTGCAAATGCAAAAAAAGAAACGCTCCAATGGCACTGTGCCGATGAGTTCGGGCATTCGAGACCCTAGGGACGGCACCTAAAGCGCATGCCACGCTCCCCCGGCGCAAAGCGCAATGAGGACATTGAGACCCGCAAAAGGTCTAAGGGACAGAAGACAGACTACACAAACTGCACACCACCGCAGACAAAGGCTGGAACTGCCCTGCCCAACACACGCTGGTCTCGTGCTGAAAAGCAACCCGCTCCCTTCGCCTGCCCAAACGGCACTGCTCCTGGACGGGCCTCTCTCCTGCGCTACCTTTAAAACCCCTCCCTGCAATTCTCAGCTTCGTTCCTCCCTCCCAGCCTCTGCCCAGCCCTGGTCCCTCAACTTAACTTTCAGAGGGCCGTGGGTCTCAAACCATCCTCCACAAAAACCACACAGGCTAACTGGGATGTTCCTCAAGGTGACACATTGGTCTTCAATATCTGCAATGAAACAAACAAACAAAAAAATCAGAAAAGGGAATAAGCATCCCGCCGGCCAACACCAACTACTTGCCCAACTCCCCCCTCCTCATAAGCACCACCGTGTTTGCTTCCCCGCTCGTTCCAGCTCCGCTACTTGCCCACAAAATAAAGTCAAGCCCCAAGGCTTGTAATCTACGAGGGGCCTGCCACAAGCTGCAAAGGTTCTAGGGACAACACGGCGTTCTGTTGGCAATGAGGAAAGGTGACGAGGCATCCCAGAGCCTGAAAGGCGCTGTGCCTCCTGGCCCTTCTGCTTTCTTCAGAAGTACTAAAACTCCATATATGGATGCATACAAGATGTTCACTCTAACCCCTGCTAAACAACGTCATCGTTGGTCCCGTTAAGAGAGATATCAGCAACTTACACAGCATACAGCAGAACTGGTGAAATAAAACAAGGTTCCGTTTTCAATAAAGTTGGGGATTCCAGGAAAACACAATGCATGAAGAATTAAAAAAAAACCCAAACAAACAATGCATACTATTAAACCAACTTTCTACCCCTGAACACTCAAAACAAAATTACTGACCTGAAAAAAAGAAAGGAAAAAAAGAAAAAAAAGCTGCACACAAGTGTTACTTTCTACTACACATGCTGCCAAACCTTAACCAGTCCTGAAGGTCTTACCTCGAGCAGACACCTCTTCCCAAAGAGCTGAGCCAGCTCAAAAGCTGCAAAGGACTCAAGGAAGAGCTGAGCACCAACACCAGAGAAACCCAGGAGCACAATGAGCTCCCTCAGCAGAGGCTGTGGCTCAAATACCCCGAGCCTCCGCCCACCACCCTTCCCACAATCCCCTGGGAAAGGGGAAGGGCAAACCACCAGAAGGTATAAAGTCAGCTGGAGGAGCAGCAGGAGCGTTCTTACCTGCCTTAAATTTACAGTAAGCGAGACCCTGAACAGAGAAAGCGACCTTTACTGGCAATGACGCTACCTGCTCCTGTACTACAGCTACAACTATTGCATCGGCAACGTGACCGGGTAAGGAGTTAAACTTAATTTTTCTGAGGCGTAGACAGAAAAAGATAGATGTGCCTCTAAACTAGGTAGGAAACTAGCTCATTAAATGCAATAACAATGTAGTTATTAAAATCACATCAGTCAGCGGCGAGGCCAGCAGACGCAATGGTAAGTCGGCGGCTAAGTGCTACGTTGAGGCGGACCGGGAGGTTCCCGAGGCCCGGGAGCCCCGGGGAAGAGCAGAGGGACGGTGCAGAGCCGGCAGCTCTCGTAAGAGAGGCTGACGCGGCGTGGGCGTTGCCAGGGGTGACTGCGGGAGATTTAAATGGCCCTGAGGAGCGCCAGCGACCAAGAGCGTGGCAAACAGGGCGTGGCGTGTCAGGGTGTGGTGCGGCAGTTTGCGCGGCAGTTCGGGCAGGTAGGGCGCAGCCCCCCCCTTCCCAGCTCGAGAAGGCTACTGAAGCGGTGGACGTCGGCCTCAGAAGGAGACCCCGATATGGCTGCCGCTCGGGTGAAAGCCGTTGCTAGGAAAAACGTGGCGATGCAGACAGAGCTCCCGTGTAAATGTGCAGCTGTCCAGGTCTCTGGCTGCAGGGAGTGCCTGAGTCTATCAGAAATGATGGAGGTCAGTGGGGACGCCTCTTGCGTGAGCTGTGACCAGGTGAGTGATTTGCTCAGCCTGGCGGTAGAACTGAAGGAAGAAGTGGAAAGGTTGAGGAGTATCAGGGAGCGTGAGAGGGAGATAGATTGGTGGACCCACACCCTACCGTCCCTGAGGCAGACGCAGCAGACGGAGGCTCCGCGAGAAGCGGAGGTTCCCCTGCCCCCTTGCCACCAGGCAGGAGGGGACCTAAGAGTTGGAGGGGAATGGATACAGGTCCCTGCTCGGGGAGGCAGGCGAGTCCCCTCCCGGTCTCCCTCACCTTCCCGGTTGCCCCTACGCAACAGGTATGGGGCTCTGGAACTTGAGGACCGGGTCTGTGAAGATCAGGGTGTAGGTGAAGCCCTATCCAGGGAGGTGCCTAGGCTCAGTCGGGCAGCCCCACGCATTCTCGCAGCCTGTGAAAAAAGAAAAAGGAGGGTAATTGTCATAGGCGACTCCCTTCTGAGGGGGACTGAGGGCCCAATATGCGGTCCTGACCCGTCCCACAGGGAAGTCTGCTGCCTCCCTGGGGCCCGGGTAAAAGACATTACCAGGGAACTCCCGGGTCTGGTTAGGACCTCTGATTATTACCCATTGCTGGTTGTGCAGGTTGGCAGTGATGAGATTGCAGGGAGAAATCCAAAGGCAATCGAAAGGGACTTCGGGGCACTGGGGCGATTGGTGGAAGGAGCACAGGGAGTGTTTTCCTCAATCCCTTAGTGGCAGGGAAATATACTGAAAGGAACAGGAAAACACACCTGGTTAATATGTGGCTCAGAGGCTGGTGCCGTCGGTGGTGTTTTGGGTTTTTTGATCGTGGGGAGTTTTACGTGGCACCGGGCTTGCTAGCGACAGATGGTATCCAGCTATCTCAAAGGGGTAAAAGAATCCTCGCTCGTGAGATGGCGGGGCTCATAGAGAGGGCTTTAAACTAGGTTTGAAGGGGGTAAGGGATAAGGCTAGGTGCACCAGAGATGAGCCTGGGGGCAGCGTGCCAATATTAGGGGTGGATTCGATAGGCCAGCTCAAATGCATCTATGCCGATGCACGCGGCACGGGCGATAAACAGGAGGAGCTGGAAGCCATCGTGCAGCTGGATAGATACGACTTAGTCGCCATCACGGAAACACGGTGGGACGACTCCCGTGACCGGAGCGCTGCGATGGATGGCTATAAGCTCTTCAGAAGGGATAGGCGAGGTAGAAACGGTGGTGGGGTGGCTCTCTCTGTTAGGGAGGGTTTGGACTGCACGGAGCTACACGATTGTGATGACAAGGTGGAGTGCTTATGGGTGAGGATGAGAGGGAAGGCCGATAAGGCAGATATCGTGCTGGGAGTCTGTTATAGACCGCCCGACCACGTTGAAGAGACGGATGAATCGTTCTACAAGCGGCTGGCAGTAGTCTTAGAATCGTGTGCCCTTGTTCTCGTGGGGGACTTCAACTTTCCAGACGTCCGCTGGAAATACGCCACAGCAGAGAGTAAACAGTCTAGGAGGTTCCTGGAGTGCGTGGAAGATAACTTCCCGACGCAGCCGGTAGGTGAGCCCACCAGGGGAGGAGCCTTGCTAGATCTATTGTTTACGAACAGGGAAGGACTGGTGGGAGGTGCGATGGTCGGAGGCCGTCTTGGGCTTAGCGACTGTGAAATGATAGAATTCTCAATTCTTGGTGAGGCAAGGAAGGGGGTCAGCAAAACCACCGCTATGGACTTCCGGAGGGCAAACTTTGGCCTCTTTGAGGCACCGGTTGAGAGAGTCCCTTGGGAGACGGTCCTGAAGGGCAAAAGGGGTCCAGGAGGGATGGACGTTCTTTAAGAAGGCAATCTTAACGGCTCAGGACCAGGCTATTCCCCCGTGCCGCAAGTCAAACCGCCGAGGAAAACGACCGGCCTGGCTGAACGGGGAGCTTTTGCTAGGAGTCAGGACAAAAAGGAGAGTTTATCAACTCTGGAAGAAAGGGCGAGCAACTTGGGAGTACAGGGATCTTGTTAGGTCATGCGCAGAGGAAATTAGAAAGGCAAAAGCTCAGCTAGGACTAAATCTGGCTGCTGTTGTAAGAGACAACAAAAAATGTTTTTACAAATACAGTAACAGTAAAAAAAATCCCAAGGAGAATATCTATCCTTTAATGGATACAGAAGGGAACGTTGCCACCAGAGATGAGGAAAAGGCTGAGGTACTTAATGCCTTCTTGGCCTCAGTCTTTAATAGGGAGACCAGTTATCCTCAGGGTACTCTGCCTCCTGAGCTGGAAGATGAGGATGAAGAGCAGAATATAACCCCCCTTAATCCAAGAGGAAATAGTTAGTGACCTACTACGCCCTCTGGACGCTCACAAATCTGTGGGACCAGATGGAATCCATCCAAGAGTACTAAGGGAACTGGCGGAGGTGCTTGCCAAGCCGCTCTCCATCATCTATGGGCGATCCTGGTCAACGGGGGAGGTCCCAGAGGACTGGAGGCTTGCCAGCGTGACGCCCATTAACAAGAAGGGTCGGAGGGAGGATCCGGGGAACTACGGGCCTGTCAGCCCGACCTCGGTACCGGGGAAGATTATGGAATGGTTTGTCCTGAGAGCGCTCGCGTGGCAAGTCCGGGACGAGCAGGGGATCGGGCCCGGTCAGCGTGGGTTTACGAAAGGCAGGTCCTGCTTGACCAACATGATCTCCTTCTATGACCAGGCGACCCGCCTAGCGGATGAGGGAAAGGCTGTGGATGCTACCTACCTTGACTTCAGCAAGGCCTTTGACGCTGTCTCTCATGGCATACTCCTTGAGAAGCTGGCGTCTCGTGGCTTGGACAAGTGTACTCTTTGCTGGGTGAAAAAGTGTCTGGATGGACGAGCCCAGAGGGTTGTGGTGAATGGGATTAAATCCGGTTGGCGGCGGGTCGCTAGTGGTGTTCCCCAGGGCTCGGTGTTGGGCCCGGTTCTGTTTAATATCTTTATCGATGATTTGGATGAGGAGATCGAGTGCACCCTCAGCAAGTTTGCAGACGACACCAAGTTGGGAGGCAGGGTCGATCTGCTTGAGGGTAGGAAGGCTCTATAGAGAGATCTGGACAGGCTGGATCGATGGGCCGAGGCCAATTGTATGAGGTTCAACGAGGCCGAGTGCCGGGTCCTCCGCTTCGGTCACGGCGACCCCGTGCGGCGCTACGGGCTTGGGGAAGAGCGGCTGGAAAGCTGCCTGGCAGAGAAAGACCCGGGTGTGCTGGTTGACAGCCGGCTGAATATGAGCCAGCAGTGTGCCCAGGTGGCCGGGAAGGCCAACGGCATCCTGGCCTGTACCAGAAATAGTGTGGCCGGCGGGAGCAGGGAGGTAATTGTTCCCCTGTATTCGGCACTGGTGAGGCCGCACCTCGAGTACTGCGTTCAGTTTTGGGCCCCTTGCTACGGGAAAGACGTTGAGGTGCTGGAACGTGTCCAGAAAAGGGCAACCGAGTTGGTGAGGGGCCTGGAGCGTAAGTCTTATGAGGAGCGGCTAAGGGAGCTGGGGCGGTTTCGTCTGGAGAAAAGGAGGCTGAGGGGAGACCTTATCGCTCTCTACAACTACCTAAAGGGGAGGTGTAGCGAGGTGGGTGCTGGTCTCCTCTAGCAGGTGGCTGGAGATAGGACGAGAGGAAATGGAGGTCCCTGGAGGTATTAAAAAAGTGTGTAGACGAGGTACTCCAGAACATGGTTTAGTGGGCATGGATGATGGTGGGACTCGATGATCTTGAAGGTCTTTTCCAACCTCAATGATTCTATGATTCTACATGCCGAGGAGACCCTCTAAAGCCAGGGGATGAACTAAGAGAAGGGAAAAAAAAAAAAAAGATATAAAGAAAATTTAAAAAGCATCAAGGTATGTGACAAACAAGAAAGAATTAAAAACAAGGGATAGACAGCTTGATAAAAGTAGACACGCAAAGAAAATTTTAAAAGCGACCAGATAGAATACAGGAAAAAAGTAAATAATAGAGACAAAAGCGTGTAGAAGTGAACACAAAAATTCAAAAGTGAAAACAGGAAAAAATGAAAAAATAGCAAAACCCCCTAAATAGACAGAGACAGAGAGAGAAAATTTTAAAAGCAATGGGATACAGGACAGACTAGAAGGAATTCAAAAATAAAGACGGCGAACTGGCTACAAGCAGATGAGGAAAGAAAATTTAAAAGCGACAGAGCACAGGACAGACAGGAAATAATTAATAAACAGGGAGAGAGATCATGATTAAAGTAGACATAGACTGAAAAATGTATAAGCGAGAGGATACAGGAAACGGGAAAAAAATTAGGAAATAGGGAGAGAAAACGTGATAAAAGTACACCTAGAAACAAAATTTCACAACAAAAAGAATTATGAGAGTACAAAATTGAAAATTAGGGACAGCTAACTAGATAAAAGTAGACATAGAAACAAAATTTAGAAAGCAACGTAATTCATGACAGACAGGAAAGAACTGAAAACCAGGAACAGGGATCAGAGTAGAAGGAAACATTGAAAGACAATTTTAAAAGTGACGGGGTATATGGAAGCAAGGGAGGAATTAAAATCTAGGGAAAGGGAGCGAGATAAAGGGAATTGTTGAAAGATAAATTAAATAGCAAAGGGGAATAAGAAATATAGGGAAGAAATAAAAAATCAAGAAAGGGAGCCAGATAGAGGGAGACATAGAAGGAATTTTAAAAAGCAGCTGAGTACAAGAAACACAGACAAGAATAAAAACACAAGGACGAGGAGATGGATAGAGGACAATGTAGACAGGAAACTTAAACGGCGATTGGGTACAAGAAGCAAAAGATGGATAATAATTTAAAAATAGGGACAGGGAGATGGATAGAAGGAACCATAAAAAGCAAAAAGTGATGGGGTACAGGAGAGAGAGAGGAATTTTAAAAAGGGTTGGGGCATCAGAGGGAGGGAAACATAGAAAGAGAAATTAAAATGCAACTGGGTACAAGAAACATGGGAAAGCAGTAAAAAATAGGAGCCACAGAGAGGGAAACGTAGGAAAAAAAATGTATAGATGAAGTGGTACAGGGCAGAGTTGGCAGAAGAGTAACAAGTTTTGGAGAGCCAGGCAGGCAGGTGGGCTGGTGGAAGGAGAGGCGGAAGGAGGGACAGGCAGGGAGGCGGACAGAGATCTGGGGAAGGGCGGCAGAGACGGAGCGGGATGCACGCGACAGAATGCGTGACTCTCCGCAGCTCCCGACGCCGGTGGGAGACATTCACCGCCCCGATGCTTTTCTCTCCGCCTCGGCGGCAGGCGCCTCGACGCTCCTCTCCCGTGAGGCTTCCCGGTGGCTTGTGCGCGCGGCTGACGGAGGCGCCGTGCGCTGCTGGCGCGCTCTGCCGGGGATGGCTCGGAGGGATACTTCCTCGCCGCGGGGGCTGGCTGTTCCTTGCTGGACGTGGCTGCCTGCGGGACCCCCTTGGATTCCCTCCTCGGATGGTTCACCTTCGTCAGCTCCCTCAGGTGGGTGTGCCTGGGCAGACCCTTCCCCAGCTAAAGGGAGGGATTCAAAAATAGGGACAGTGAGCTGGATCGAGGGGGACATAGAAATAAAACTTAAAAAGCAATAGGGTATGAGGCAGATAGGAAAACATTAAGAAATAAAGGCAGGGAGACGGACTGGGGGATACATAGAAACAAACAAGAAAGCAGCAGGGTACAGGAAACAAGAAACAATTTAAAACCAGGGACAGGGAGGAAGAGAGAGGGAGAAATAGAAAAAAAATTCAAAAAGCGACGGGGTACGATTCACATGGGTGCAAATTAAAAAATAAGGCCGGGGAGCTGGGGAGAGACATACGTATAAAGAAAATTTTAAAACTGACAGGGTAAAGGAAAGAGTGAGAAGAAATAAAGAGGAGGAAGAGGGAGCTAGATAGAGGGAGGCATAGAAAGAAAGTTTGACAAGAAATGAGGTAAAGAGCAGAGGGAGTTTCCTGGTTTTGGCTAGAATAGAGATAATTTTCTTCCTAGTAGCTGGTATAGTGCTGTAGTTTGCATTTAGCATGACAATAATGTTGATAAAACAGTGATGTTTTAGTTGTCACGAGGCAGTGTTTATACTAAGTTGAGGACGTTTCAGCTTCTCATACTGCCCTGCCAGTGGAGGCTGGGAGTCCACACAGCTGGGACAGCTGACCCAAACGAGCCAAAAGGGTATTCCATAGCATATGATGTCCTGCCCAGTATATCAACTGGGGAAGCTGGCCAGGGGATGCCGCAGCCAGGGGATTGGCTGGGCACCGGTCGGTGGGTGGTGAGCAAATGTTTATTCGTTAATGCGTGTAAGTCCTGGGACTGAGTCTGCTCCGGGGCTCGGTGCCCGTACGCTCGCCCTTCCCCTGGGACAACTTGGCAGTTGTTACTGCGGCAGCAGATACAGAGAATGAAAATACAGCGTTGGGGAGCAAGAGAGAGGAACAGAAAGAGAAAAATAAAATGAGGGAGAAAGGCTGAGGAGCAGAGAAGGAAAAGTACAGGGAAAAGGACAGTGAGATGGAGAAATCAATAAAAAAGGGATGAGGAGCCCCGCAGGGACGTGGCAGAAGAAACACAGGGTCGGGGAGCATCACGCAGCCCCGCTCGCCTTCTCCCTCGGCGCAGTCGCGGCCCGGCAGAGCTCGGCAACTGCTCCGCTCCTCCCTCGGCCTCTCTGCAGCCAGCCAGGGCAGGGCAGTGCTGGCCCCTCTGCAGGCAGCCACCCCGTTAGAGGGAGGGGCTGTCACCATCATCCTCACTGCCTGCACCTGAGGCTCCTCCAGCCCTGGCCCACAGCTGGAGCCCAGCAGGACCACCAGGGGGCCATCACCCGACCCCCACAATGCATCACCTCCTCCCCTGGACTCCCTCGCAGCCCCTCGCTCTGTGCAAAGGGAGCACAAAGGAGACGGCGAGTGTTTATGCAGTCATGCGTGTAATAAGTTCTGGGAGCGAGTCTGCTCAGGGCCGCCAAAGCTCCCCCTGCCCCTGGGACTCCTTGGCAGTCAGTTGGTTGGCTTCTGGGCTGATGAGCTGGTGGGCAGAGGTGGAGGCTGCCAAAAATGACCAGGGTGCTGCACGCTAGAAGAGAGGAGAAAAGTGGCAGCCTGCTGGAGAGTGGGGGTGTAATCAGAAAGCATGAGGCAGAGAACGGGACAGCGAGCCTGACAGGGATGGAGAAAGACGCAGCAGGGAGAGGAGGAAGAGATAACGGGACAGTGACTGACGAGGAAGGATGGGGAGCAGGATGGAGATGCAGAAAAAAACTGGTGTAGGCAGCATGACAGAGAGGGAGTTAAAAAGAACAAGGGTGCGCAGCTGGACTGAGAGAGATGAGGAAAGAAAAATTGACAAGAAACAGGGCACAGACAGAGGAATGAAACAACAGGGACTCAGGACAGCAAATGATGGAGGGAAGGGGCAGGGGGGTGGGAAACAACACAAAACAAACAATATAGCTACACACACTACAGGGAAGAATTAAGAAGGGGTAACAGGGAGGAATTAAGGAAGAGGGACAGAGAGCTTGCCAGAGAGAGGTGAAGAAAGGCAAAAGATCGTACGTGTGACAGGGCAGACAGGGAGGAATTGAGAAACCAGGGACAGGGAGCTGGACAGAAAGAGAGGAAGAAATAAAACGGGAAAAAGCAACAGGCCACAGGGCAGAGAGAGAGGAATTGATAAATAAAGGACAGGGGACCAGACAGAGCATGATAGAGAACAGAAAAAACCAGCAGTGGGCTACAGGGAGGAGGAAGGAATTAAAGAACAGGGAGTGGGAGCCGGACAGAGACATAGAGAAAGCAGAGGGGGAAGCAATGGGCTAAAAGACATGTAGGGAGGAAGTAAAAACTAGTGTCAGGGAGCCAGGCAAGAGAGATGGGAAAAGACAAATACTGTGGGGCTACGAGACAGAGACTGTGGAGTTAAAATGCAGAGAGGGAGCCCAACAGAGAGAGGGGGAGCCCGGGGGGGGGGCAACAGGGAAGGGGGGGCCAACAGGAGGCGGGGGGCAACGGGGAGGGGGGCAACAGAGAGAGGGGGAGCCCAACCGAGACAGGGGGAAGTCCAGACATGCTATGGGGGCCAGAGGGAGGAATTAAGAACTGGGGACAGGGAGCCAGACAGAGGGAGATGGAAATCGCGGGGAATAGCTCTGGGCGCAGGAAGGAGGAGGAATTAACAAATAGGGACAGGGAGCTGGACAGAGAGGGTTGGAGAAAGGCAAAAATATCGGCATGGTACAGGGCAGAAAGGAAGAATTTAAAAATGGGGGCAGTGAGACTGACGTAGAGAGATGGAGAAAAGAAAAAAGCGACGAGCTATGCAGAAGAGAGGGAAGAATTAAAAAACAGGGCCGGGAAGCAAGAAAAAGCAAGGTGGAGAGCACGGTGGAGAAAGGCGAGGGGGAACCCGAGGGGCAACAGGACAAGAGAGGGAGGAATTAAAAGTGAGGGACTGCGAAAGGAGAATCAACAAAAGAAACAGAATCGCAACGTGCTGCAGAACCGAGAAGGAAGAAACTGAACAACGGGGACGGGGAGCCAGAGAAAGAAAGAATAGCGATGGGCTACAGGACAGAGAGGGAGGAATGAAAAAATAGAGATCGGGGGTTGGACAGAGAGAGATGGAGAAAGAGAAAGTAGCCAGGGGCAACAGGGCAGAGAGAGGGGAGGGAGGAAGGAAAAAACAGGGATCCAGAGCCAAACACAGAGAGAGACAGAACAAGAAAGTTATAGCGACGGGCTACAGGGAGGAGAGAGGAATGAAAAGATAGGGACAGGGGGCCAGATGCAGGGCGACACACACGGGATGTATAGCAACAGCCAGAGAGTGGAGAGGGAGGAATTAAAATGGCGACAGGGAAGAAGAGGTGGTGGTGGTGAGACAAATAAGGGGCAGGAGGAAGAAAGACAGGCTGCGGGGAAGAGAAGGAGGAATTAAAAAAATTGGTATCCAAAGCTGGACAGAGAGACAGAGAAAGAAAAAAATTGAAAAATAGTAAGAGGGAGCCAGCTAGAGATACAGAGAAAGGACAAAAATGCGATGAGCACCAAGACAGAGAGGGAGGGATTTCAAAACAGAAGGGACCGGGAGCCATGCAAAGAGAGACAGAGAAAGGGAAGATAGCGGCAGGCTGCAGGGCAGCGAGGGAAGAATTAAAAAGTAGGTACAGGGAGCTGGACAGAGAGCAACGGAGAAAGAAAGAAAAAAACCCAAAACCATCCTGCAACAGGCTACAGGGCAGAGAGGGAGCGATTAAAGACTCAAGCCAGGGAGCAGGATAGAGAATGCAAAAATAGCAACGGGCCGCAGGGCAGAGAGGGAGGAATTACAAAACAGGGGCGGGGAGCTGCACAAGAGAGAAATGAGGAAAGATCAATAACAACATTGTGCTACAAGCCGAGAGGGAGAAACTGAAAAATAGGGACCGAGAGCCAGAAAAAGGAGAGGCAGAGAAAGAACAAATCACAGTAGGCCACAGGGCAGAGAAGGAGAACTTTAAAGAGCGATGTGTACAGGGCAAAGAAGGAGGAAATTTTTTTTTTTAAGTAAGGACAGGGAGCTGGACAGAGAGACACAGAGAAAGAAAAAACAGCAATGGGCTACAAGACAGACAGGGAGGAATTAAAAAATCCTGGTAGTGAGCCAGAGAGAGAGAGAGCGCGCAAAAGAAATGAAATTGCAATGTGGCACAGGGCAAAGAAAGAGAAAATTGAAAAACAGGGCCTGGGAACTGGAAAGAGAGAGCCGGGGGCAGGGGGGGAGCTGCTCTAGGGCAGAGAGGGAGGAATGAAAAAACAGGGGCAGGGAGCCAGAGAGAGAGAGACAAAGACAGACAACTTGGAAAGCGGTGCTCTGCAGGGCAGAGGGGGAGGAATTTTAAAAAAGAAATCAGGATCTTGAGCTGGACCGAGAGAGACAGAGAAAATTAAAATGTTGATGGGTACCAGGGCAGAGGTGGAGGAAACAAAAAACAGGGGCAGGGAGGCAGATGGAGAGACTGAAAGGGGCAAAAGTCCTGACAGGCTTCTAGAGAGAGAGGGGGGGGGTGAAATAAAAATGAGAAAGAGGAGAGTTGGACAGAGAGAGACAGAGAAAGAAAAAAGGCTACAACGAGCTATCAGGCGTGTATCAGGCAGAGGAGGAGAGTTTAGAAATGGGGACAGTAAGATGGACAGAAAGGAAAGAAGCAACGGGCGATGTGGCAGATAGGGCGGAATGAAGAAAGAGGAATGGGGAGCCAGACAAACAGAGATGGGGATAGAAAAATATAGTGACGGTCTAGGAGGCAGAAAGAGAAGACTTAGAAAACCAGGAACAGGAAGCAAGAGAGAGTGACATGGAGAAAGGAAAAAATACTGATGGGCAACAAGACAAAGAGGAGGGAATTCAAAATGAGGGGCTGGGAGCAGGATAAAGACAGATGGAGAAAGAAAAAGATGCGTGATGTGCTGCAGAGCCAAGAAGGGAGACCTTGAACGACAGGGAGCCAGACAGAGTGAGCCAGAAACAGCAAAAATACCGATGAGCTGCAGGACAGAGAGGGAAGAATGCAAAAATAGTGGCTAGGAGCAAGACAGAGAAGGAAAGAGTTAGCTATGGGCTACAGGTCAGAGACAGCGAAGACCTAAAAGATAGGGACAGGGAACTGCTCAGAGAAAAATGGAAAAAGGAGGTACAGGGGAGGAAAAAATGGGGTAAGGGAGGGCCCGGGACGCCCAAGAGGGGTGACAGGGCCCTGAGGGCCCAGGGCTCACCGCAGCTTTTGCTCTTGACGCTGCCGGGAGAATTTGCCAGTTCAGCTGCTTCTTTCTCCTCCTCTCCTCCCTTCCTCTTCTGTTAACTCCGGTCGCTTGGCTATCCTCCACCTAAGAGAATACGTGGGTGTCTCACAGCTGTTACGAGACAAAGCTTCCTAGACGCGTAGTCTCGCTCCCTCGTGCGGTACGCGCAGGAGTAGGACGGAGGGAGAGAGAGAAAGAAGGCAGGAAACAAGCCAGAAAGACTGAGGAAAAACGAGACGGCAATCATGACAAAGGGATGGAGAGATAAAAACCAGTTCCGGGATGAGAAAAAAAGCCAGGGAGCGGGACAGAGGGGTATAATGCAACAGCGAGCTGGGCAGGGGCATATAGCGAGAAACGATGGAACAGGCAGTATGGGCATGTACAGACAAAAAGTTAGGGGGAGGATGGAAGACAGAGAGAATAAGAGAAAAGGGACAGGGCATAGATGGAGAGAGGAATATTAGAGACAGAGAGAGGCGGAGAGGGACAGGACCGAGGCAGAGAGATGGAGAAAGAAAAAAATTGGTGATGGGCAGCAGGCCAGAGGGACAAGGAAAGACAGGAGGAAGGACAGCTGGATATAGAAAATAGGTAAGAGACAGAGAGCCAGAAAGTGGGATACTGCAAAAGAGAGCGGGATGGGGATTGGGACGCTGGCATAGGGAGGCAACGAGAGCAACAGAGAAAATGGGGACGGAGAGTGGGACGGAAAGCGAAGCAACAAATAATAGGGCCGGGGAGCAGGACGGAGGGCGAGAGACAGTGAGGGGGGGACAGGTAAGACAACAGATCATTAGAGAAAGAAAATGAAAGGAACAGCACAGAGGGTCACAGAGAAAAAGAGAGGGAGAGCAAAAAGGAAAAAATAAGATGAGGGAGAAGGACTGAGCAGCAGAGAGAAAAAGGACGGAGACAGAGAAAACAAAGACTGGAGGCAGAACAAAGGGAAAGATTGACAAGGACAGGGAGCGGGATAAAGGGATGGAAAATGAAGAAATAGCGATGGGCAGCAGGATAGAGGAAGAGAGAGGAAAAGAGCAAGAAGAGCAAAATAAGGACTATGACAGAAAGATGTAGAGAGAAAGACCAGGGCACGTCAGAAGGGTAGAAAGAAAAAAAGAGGGATGGGGAGCAAGACAGCGTGATAGGGAGGGAGAGGGATGCGAGGATACGGCACAACACAGGCATGGGGAAGAAGAAAGAATGACACGAGAGAAAGCGGGGGATAGGGAGCAGGAGAGATGGAGAACGAAAAAATGGCAACGTGCAGAAGAACAGAAATACAAAAAATTAAAAAATGCTTATAGGGAGCAGGACAAAAGGACAAAGCAAGAGGAAAAATCAACGGGGAGAAGGATGAATAACACACAGCAAGATACTGGGGGAGTGAGAGCAAGGGAACACGCAGCAGGACACAGGGATGAAGAAAGAAAAAATAGGGAGAGGAAGAAAAGCTGAGTAATCAACAGAGAAGGGGGGAAAAAGGGAACTGGACAGACTTGGGCAGCAGGACAGAGACATGGAGAAAGAAAAAACAGAGACAAGGACAGAGGGATAGAGAGGCAAAGAGAGGGAGGGGACGGAGACAGCGGGGTGTAAACAGAGAGGAACGGCATGTGGTACGCAAGATAGCAGAGCGAGAGGTACAAGGAAGCAGAAAGAATGACAGAGAAGAAACAAGGGGGATGGGGACCAGGTCAGAGAGCTGGAGAAAGACAAAATACTGATGGGGAGCAGGATGGGAGAATGGAGCCAAAAGAGATGAATGGGAAACAGGGCAGTGGGATGCAGACAGCAAAAATAATGATACGCACCAGGACAGAGAAATGAGGGACAGGGAACAGGATAGAGGAATGGAAAGAAAAAATACTAATGAGCAACAGGACAAAGGATATAGAGAAAAAGGAGGAAAAAAGGAAGGGGGAAGGGAGAAAGTAATGGGGATAGAAAGCGCGATACACAGAGAGACAAAAAGCAGGACAAGCAACGGGACTGGTGGCAGTGGAGGGAACCAGATGCAGATTAAGAAAGAGATGGAGGGGGGGAAAAAACAGACAGAGATGGAGGAAGAAAAAGTAGGGGCAGAGTAGGGAAAAGAGAAAAGAAAAAAGGGACACCTAGCTGGACAGGCAGCTATAACTAGAAACAAGGAGACAGGCAGCGGGACAGAGGGATAAAGGCAGAAAAAACTGTGAGAGGAAGCAGGATGGACAGTGAAACAAAAAAAGGGGCAGGGAGCAGCACTGAGAAATGGAGAAGGAAGCATTAGGGGCAGAGGGAGGAAAAGGCAGGTTGGAGGAAGGACAGAGAGCAAAAGAGAACGACAGAACTTGGACAAAGAGTGGGAGAAAGAAATACCAGTGACGAGCAGCAGGCCAGAGGCAGAGGTGGCACAGGGAAGGAAGGACAAGAGGAAGGAGATAGGGGTACCGAAAACAAGCGAGGGACAGACAAGCGAGGGACAGGGTGCAAGAAAATGGATACAGAGAAAAAGAGAGGGATGGGGAAAAGGACACTGGGATAGAGAGAGAACGACAGGAAGAATGATAGGGAGATGGAGCCAGAGGAAAAACAGGGACCAAAATCAGGACAGAGAAATGGAAACATAAAATGAGGAAAATTAGGGTTGGGGAGCGGGACAGAGGGGTGGAGAGACAACAAAGGACTCGAGGATAACAACAGAGAAAGAGGGAGGGAGAGAGGGAAGGAGGGACGGGCAGCAGCACGGTGGGATGGAGAAAGAGAGGCAGGGGGAGTGGGGCAGAGAAATGGAGAAAGAAAATACAGTGATGGGGAGCGAGACAGAGGAGTAGAAAGAGAAAAATAAGACAAGGGAGAAGACCGAGGAGCAAAGAGAGAGGAAAGGTCAAAAGAAAAGGTCAGAGAGGTAGGGAAATCAAGAAAGAGAGAGATGGAACAAGAAGATGTAGGGTCGGTAAACAGGACAGAGATGGGGGTAGAAAGAGAGAACAAACAAAGGAGGAGTGACAACTATGACAGAGCACAGGGCATACAGACAGAGACAGAAAAAGGACAGGGAATGAGAAAGAAAGAAAGGTTCAGATCTGTACAAAGAGATTAAGAAGTGGGGGGGGGGGAAAGCAATGGGCTAGAGCAGAGAGAGGTGAGGAGGAGAAAAAAAGGCCAGGGAGCGGGACAGAGGAGGAGAGAAAGGAGAAAAGGGAGAACCAGGTGGACAGGGAGATATAGCAAGAAACAACTGGGCAGGCAGCAGGATAGAGAAATAAAGATGGAAAAAGATGGGGACAGGAAGCGGGACAGAGGAACAGTGAGAGGAAACAAGGGGCAGGCAGCAGGACAGCGGTGGAGAAAGCAGCATTGGGGCAGAAGGCTAGAAAGAGAAAAAAGAAAGACAGAAAGCAGAATGCGGGATGGGGTGAGGGGGAAAGAAGGACAAGGAGCAGGACACAGTATCAGACAGGAACAGTGAGCGAGACAAGGTGATACAGAGAGGAAAAAAAGGGCCAGGGAAACAGGACAAAGTGAAAGACAGGCAAAATTAAAAGACATGGAGCAGGACAGAGACAGAGTGAGAAAAGATAGCGGCAAGGAACAGGACAGAGCATCAAAGAATAAGAAAAACTGCAGAGGGAATAAGACAGAGAAATGGAGAGGGGAGACAAGGAGAAGGACACAGAAAAGGGCCAGGGTGGGTAGGATCCAGGGAACTACAGGCCTGTCAGCCTGACCTCAGTACCGGGGAAGATTATGGAGCGGTTCGTCTTGAGTGCGCTCACATGGCACGTGCGGGACAACCAGGGGATCGGGCCCAGCCGGCGTGGGTTCATGAAAAGCGGGTCCTGCTTGACCAACCTGATCTCCTTCTATGACCAGGCGACATGCCTAGTGGATGAGGGAAAGGTTGTGGATGTTACCTACCTTGACTTCGGCAAGGCCTTTGACGCTGTCTCTCATGGCATACTCCTTGAGAGGCTGGCAGCTCGTGGCTTAGACAGGTGTACTCTTCACTGGGTAAAAAAAACTAGCTGGATGACTGAGCCTAGACAGTTGTGGTGAACAGGGTTAAATCTGGTTGACTAACGGTCACAAGTGGTGTTCCCCAGGGCTCAGTTTTGGGGCCAGTTCTCTTTAGTATCTTTATCATCAATGATCTAGATAAGGGGCTTGAGTGTACCCTCAGTAAGTTTGCAGATGACACCAAGTTGGGAGGGAGGGCTGCTCTACTTGAGGGTAGGAAGGCTCTACAGAGGGATCTGGACAGGCTGGATCGATGGGCCAAGGCTAATCGCATGACGTTCAGCGAGGCCAAGTACCCGTTCCCATGCTTCAGTCGCAACGACCCCGTGCAGCGCTACGGGCTTGGGGAAGAGCGGCTGGAAAGCTGCCCGGCGGAAAAAGACCTGGGGGTGCTGGTTAATAGCTGGCAGAATATGAGCCAGAAACAGTGTGGCCAGCAGGAGCAGAAAAGCGATTGTTCCCCTGTGTTCGGCACTGGTGAGGCCGCACCTCGAGTACTGCGTTCGGTTTTGGGGCCCTCGCTATGGGAAAGACATTGAGGTGCTGGAACGTGTCCAGAGAAGGGCAACCGAGTTGGTGAGGGGCCTGGAGCATAAGTCTTATGAGGAGCGGCTGAGGGAACTGGGATGGTTTAGTCTGGAGAAAAAGAGGCTGAAGGGAAACCTTATTGCTCTCTACAACTACCTAAAGGGGGGTTGAAGTGAGGCGGTGCTGGTCTTTTCTATCAAGTAACTAGAGATAGGACGAGAGAAAATGGGCTGAAGTTGCGCTGGGGAGGTTTAGATTGGATATCAGAAAAAATTTCTTTACTGAGATGGTTGTCAGGCATTAGAACAGGCTGCCTAGGGTAGTGATGGAGTCACTATCCCTGGAGGTGTTCAAAAAACAGGTAGACGTGGCATTTTGGGACATGATTTAGTGGGCGTGGTCATGTTGGGTTGATGGTTGGACTTAATGATCTTAGAGGTCTTTTCCAAATTTCGTGATTTGATTCGATTTGATTCTATTCTAGGGAGCAGAACAGAGATGTAGCAAGAAAGGAAAAAAGGAAGGGAAGGAGAACAAAGGGAGAGAGAGACAAGGACTGGAAGAAGGACAAAGGGATGGAAGAGGAAAAAAATAGTGATAGGCTGCAGGACAGAGATGGAGAAGTTAAAAAAAAGACACAGGGAACATGACAGAACGAGAGTGAGAAAAAAGGGACAGAGAGCAGGACAGCACTGGAGGAAAAAACAACTGTGTTTGATAGGCAGTGAGAGAGAGATATAGAGGAAGAGAGAAAAGAGAGAAGGGACAGCTAGCAAGGATGTAAGAGGGAATAGAACAGAGAAATACAGAAAAGATAGCAAGAGGAAGCAGGGCAGAGGGACAGCAGTAGAAGAAAAAAGGGACAGGGATCTGGACAGATGGAGAGAAAAAAGCAGGAGGAACAGATACAACATGATATGATGGGACAGGAAGTAAGACAGAGTGACAGATGAGAATAATGACAAGAGATAGAGAGAGACTGTGAGAAACACAGGAGGTCGGAGAAAGAGAGGTATTAGGACCCCTGCAGAGAAATAGAAGACATAAATAGAAAGAGTAGGGAGCACCACAAAGGGTCAGAGAAAGAGAAGAGCAGGAAGAAGAACGGGGACAGGGAGATACAGAATGAAAAAAAACCCAGATATTATACACATATTATCCAGTAACCAAGCCCATTTCAGAGGTACACACTATCTGAGCCCATTTCAGTGCCGCGCCTGAGCCCGTTTCAAAGTTACACACTGCCCGAGCCCATTTCGGCGCCGCACCGCGCCCGAGCCCACTTCGGCAACGCACACTACCCGAGCCCATTTCAAAGTTACACTGTAGCCGAGCCCATTTCGGCAGCGCACCGCACCGCGCCCGAGCCCATTTCGGCGCCGCACACTACCCGAGCCCATTTCAAACTTACACTGTAGCCGAGCCCATTTCGGCAGCGCACCGCGCCCGAGCCCATTTCAAAGTTACACTGTAGCCGAGCCCATTTCGGCACCGCACCGTGCCCGAGCCCATTTCGGCGCCGCACACTACCCGAGCCCATTTCAAAGTTACACTGTAGCCGAGCCCATTTCGGCGCCGCACAGCGCCCGAGCCCATTTCGGCGACGCACCGCACCCGAGCCCATTTCGGCGCCACACACTACCCGAGCCCATTTCAAAGTTACACTGTAGCCGAACCCATTTCGGCGACGCACCGCGCCCGAGCCCATTTCGGCGCCGCACCGCGCCCGAGCCCATTTCAGCAACGCACCGCACCGCGCCCGAGCCCATTTCGGCGACGCACACTACCCGAGCCCATTTCAAAGTTACACTGTAGACGAGCCCATTTCGGCAGCGCACCGCACCCGAGCCCATTTCGGCGACGCACACTACCCGAGCCCATTTCAAAGTTACACTGTAGCCGAGCCCATTTCGGCAGCGCACCGCGCCCGAGCCCATTTCGGCGCCGCACCGCACCCGAGCCCATTTCGGCAACGCACCGCACCCGAGCCCATTTCGGCAACGCACACTACCCGAGCCCATTTCAAAGTTACACTGTAGCCGAGCCCATTTCGGCAGCGCACCGCGCCCGAGCCCATTTCGGCGCCGCACCGCACCCGAGCCCATTTCGGCGCCACACACTACCCGAGCCCATTTCAAAGTTACACTGTAGCCGAGCCCATTTCGGCAGGGCACTGTGCCCGAGCAAATTTCAAAGTTACACAGTACCCGAGCCCATGTCACAGTTACATAGCTACAGCACCACCTTCAAAGTTGTGCAATTACTAGAGCCAGTAACGTGCACCCTTTCTATTAACCCATCTGCAGCTACATTTACCTCGAGGTATCCACAACTCTCCCTTGGATGCCTAATTATAATGAACACTTTCACTTACTTAAACAGCTAAGTTGACCTATGGGCACTAAACACACATGCTTCGCTCTGCACTTGCTTTTGTGATTGCCGTTAGTACTGTGACTCTCACAAGGAGACCTAATTACCTGCCTTTTTTTCATTTTATTTTTGTTTCATTTGGTCCATTACTGACTCCACGTACATTCAGCTGTGTCAGTATTTACAGTCCAATTCTACAATGTACTTTTACTACAACGTATAGAAAAGAGTTATGGCCGCATTGGTCAAATATTTGCCACTATTAGTTTCATTCCTCTTTTAATCATTATTTCTACAAATACATTTAAACTCCAAAAATTTAGCATTACCTTAACAAGAATTGCCACTATATAGTGCCTGCAATTCTCTACGGAGTGGTCTTTTCCGCATTCCTCGCTCCCGTTACGTCTGTCGCTTCACGTCCAGAGGTTTTCCTCCCCGAGGTGACGTTACTTCCACGATCCCTGTTCCCAAGCTGAAAACGAGTGAGCTCTGCTCCTCTTGACAGACTGTCCACTTCCACACCTAGGCACAAAAATAAAAATTGAAAAATATCATTACATCACAAACTACAGAGACCACCCAAAGATTTGAGAAACCCACCACGGAAAAATACAGTTACACTCACCCACTTCACAACCCTGGCATACTCGATGCTGGCTATCTACTCCAACTCCACACCCCCCACCCCACCCCCCCCCGCAAAATCCTCAACTGTGTTCCAAAGACCATCCGCTGAACAAAATAATTCCCTGTGCTAAGTGGCAATTACCACATTCCAGGGCAGCGCTCCATGGGAACACCATTCCCGGGAACCTTGAAAAAAATCGCCCTGCCTGTGAAAACCCTGGCCCGAGCCGGACCCCGGTCCGAACATTGGGGATCAGCATCGCCTCATGGAGCG
The DNA here is from genome assembly GCF_026419915.1 of Harpia harpyja. Lineage (NCBI taxonomy): Eukaryota > Metazoa > Chordata > Aves > Accipitriformes > Accipitridae > Harpia > Harpia harpyja. The sequence continues at coordinate 24,415 of NC_068946.1, forward strand.
GCTAGGACCAGGGGGAAAAAAAAATGGGAGGGGGGGCCGGAACGGGATGGGACGACACCAAAAACCAACCTATATCGCAGCTGGGTTTTTTTAATTCTAATTTTTTTTTTCTCTAATTCCCTGAAAAACATCTCAACTCTACATCCAACCTGAAAGGAAAAAACATAAAAAGGCTAAACCACATAACCCTACAAGGTTACACATGTTGACAACACACCACTCATTCAGATCGCATACATGCCAGCCCTCACTCTCAAATCATCCATGCAACTGCCCACCACCATCAAAGGGCCATCACCCCGTGCCTGCGGCACCGGGGGACTCAAAAATCGCCCTACCTGCAAAAACCCTGGCACGAGCCCACTCCCCTTCCAAACTACCCTTCCGTTACACCAATGTTTCAACACACACCATCATCTCCACCATCCGTGCATTTTCAACCCGATAGTTAGCTTTCACAGTGCCACATGTCACAGTCCAACCTCCATAGCAGCCATGTCACCTAAACACAAGGTTCCTTCAAGCACCTCGTGCCCTGTCATCACCTGCAAAAACAACACACAAAGCTTTTTATTAAGACACTTCATCCTTGAGAGAGAAGTCCTCCACCGCTCCCCTCCCCTGCTTCCCACCTATTCCAAAAATAACACATTCTCACAGTCAGTGTCCTCCATGGCACTTGAAAAAACAGAGCATCACAAACACAGAGCTGTCCCAAAGTTACCGATCGCTCCGAGGCCCGTCACGCTGCTACTCGGACCTCGAGGCCTTGACCGTTTCTAGAGGCTTGCCACAAAGCATCCGCATAAACAATATGAACCATTGCCCAGGTACTGCCTCACTCTATGCTAGTTCACAGTCCAATTGCGATCCACTCAACTCCTTGCTTGCAAAGAACCCAAAGTCATTAAGCTTTCTATGCTGACTCTGCAATGACATACGATACACACACAAACATAGAGCCATGCAATTCGCGTGCAAATATAATGCCATACAAGGCAGTACTCTTATCTCAGTCAAGACAAAAAAACTCAGAGCACTGCCATACCAGACAAAACAGGACAGGGCCAATGCAAGAGACTCTCAGATAACAGTCAATACGAGTACAGACCAAAACAATACAAAACCAATACAGACCCACAGAATGCAAGGCAGTCTCAGATGGCGCTCAATACAAGTACAGAGCACTGCAATACAAAACACAATGCAGGGCCATGCAAAGCGAGACAGTCTCAGATGGGAAACAATGCAAGTACAGAACACTACAACGCAAACCAATATCGAGCAATACAATGCAAGATAGTCTCAGATGACAGTCAATACAAGCACAGAGCACTACAATATCAGAAAAAACCACAATAAAGGTCATGCAATGCGAGACAAGTCTCACGTGACAGTCAAGACAAATACAGAGCAAAACAACGCAAGACAAAGGCAAATACAGATCAATACAAAGCAAAAAAACCCGCAAAGCACAGCAAAGCAAAGCAATCTCATAAAGCCACCGGCCGCATCTTCCCTCCGACTCCACTCCCGGACCCACCTCCTTACGGTGCTCCGCTGCCTTCCCCCGTTGCTCTGTGGCACACATCTTGTCCCTCCGCATCTGAAAAAAAACCCCATATTGAACAAGTCACCTGGATGCAGAGCAAGAGCTTCACCACTCCAGAGGTCTTGATTCCATCTACGAAGACCATCTGGAGTCCAACTACAGCCTGCCATTTAAAAAAAAAAAAAAAAGAAACGCAACCAAAACAAGACCAGCGCCAAACTTTAAGCTCATCACGTGCAAGACTTAACGCCTTAGAGATTCAAATCCGCTTCACTGCCCCTCAACAGCCCCTGCCACACGGTTCCAATCGTCTCCGTAAAACACTATCGGCACGGCTGCCCACACAGCCCGCCGACGGCTACTCGAGCCGAAATGACTGTACAACCCTCACCTGGACGGTCTAGGCACATCAACATTTCACCCGTAGACACTTATTTCTATTCCACCTACATGACTCTACATCCCCAGGCAGAGCAACTCCAAGCCAAACACACATGCCTACTCACACGCAGGGGGCAGGGAAGAATGGCCAGCGCTCGCCAAGCAGGGGTTCAGGGAGGAAATGCCCACACCCACCGACTTGGGGGGGTATGGGTGAATATAAACCACTGCAGACAGGCAGGAGGAGCAGAAGAGAGGAGACATCAACCGACGGACACGCCGGAGCGGGGATCAGACACCGACCGACGGACACGCCGGAGCACGGTGGGGGGACATATGGACCAAGGGACAGGCGAGGCAGGGGGAGACACTGACTGACGGACAAGCAAGGGGGGGGGAGTTAACAACTGACGGACACAAAAAGAGAGAGGAGAGACACTGACTGATGGAAACACAAGGAATGGGGAGACACAGACCGACAGACAGGCGGGACGGGGCGAGACACTGACTGATGGACAAGCAAGGCAGGGCAAAACGCTCACCGATGGACACGCGAGGTGGGGTGAGACACCGACTGACGGACACACGGAGCGGAGATCGAGAGAAAACCACTGACAGAAACACCGGGGGAGAGGAAAGACACTCACGCACAGACGCATGGGGGAGGAAAGACACCAACCCACGGACAAGTGATACCGAAAAGCCGGTCAACGAAACTCTCCAAGACTCGTTTTGGACTGCTAGAAAGCAGGCATTCTTTATTGCAGTGCTGGATACACGGGGGATAATTCCACCTAGCGTGCATACCACAGCTTTAGCACAAACAGGTTATATAGAATAACTAATTGCATATTAACCAGATTAATATACATATTCATAGAAATGATTATAACTGATTATCATAGCACTGCCTACATCCGATCACACGTAACGAAGGATCCATTTGAGTCGAAGGGCTGCTTTTACAACCACCGACCCATTTGAAGTTCTCGTTGGCTGTCCTCCAAGTCTTTATTCTTGTCCTTGTTCTTTCATTTTGAAGCTTAACGCAGTTTCAATCGCATGCGGTCTGTTTCAACATTGTTCTCATCTAGCGCACAGGAACATCTACTCCTAAGTGCAAAGAACGGCAAAACTTAGGAGTAACTACTTCTACTAGTTAATTGCTCAGCTATACTTTTGTCTATTGTTTCAATCATAGTGTTAGTAGAAGATTTCCAATCATTATTTACCAAATCTCACTTTTACAGTCACCTAGCAGCAAACCAGTCTCCATGGGTGGTACAAAATATTAAAACCATCAAAATATTTAGACATACCATACAGAACGTACGGAAATATGCTACCAATTCCCCCCCCCCTTCCCGCTTGAGGCTACTAATTCTTTTAGTAGTCTCGCTTGAACAGAGATCGTGCCGCAGCTCGTTTAAGACAGCTAAAAGCGACACAGATTATAACAATGATGATAACTACTTCTCTTGCTTCGTCGGGGCGACAAGGGAAAGCTTCAGGCTACCCGGTAAAGGTATCGACTAGAACTGGGATATATCAGTATCCCTCTTTTTGAAGCAATTCTGTAAAATCAATTTGCCAATATTTTCCTGGAGAATTTCCTTGCTTAGTCATTCCAAAAAGGATTTTATTATTGGTTTGGGGATTATTACATATACAAACCTACTTGTAATTATTCGGATACTTTTAATCATATCTCTATTCAAAATACACATTTGTAAATGTTTAACAAGGTTTTCTGTTCCCCAATGTACCTTGCTATGTTCGGCCGGGGCAATTTCTCTCATTGTTGCGGGTGGGCCGCTTATTTAACCTGTTGGTGTTAACGGCCCATCCTGTTTCATTTTTGTTAGCCTCCAATTTAATAATTAGTTCTTCACCTTTTTCATTATAACTTGGAGCACCTTTAGGTAAATTTACACTTGCTCTGGAACTAGTGCTAGGATGCCTTTTTCTGCAGCCTCTTTAGCAGCGCTAGCAGTCAACTGGTTACCTGTTTCAGGGACGGTCCTACCCGACCGATGTGCTTTACGGTGCATTATCACAACTGCTGTTTGCTTTGGAATGGCTTCGAACAATTTCGGCATTTGTTCTGCATGCTGAATGGTGGTTCCTTGTGCGGATAGCAGTCCTCTTTCTTTCCACGCTGCTCCACGCGCATGTACTACTCCAAAAGCATACTTTGAGTCTGTCCCAATGTTGATTTGCTTTCCTTGACTGAGTTCCAGTGCTCGAGTAAGAGCTATCAATTCAGCCTTTTGGGCAGATACATTTGAAGGCAAAGCTCACGATTCAATTACCTTCTCGGTAGCGGTTACCGCGTATCCTGATAAACGTTTTCCTTCACGGATGAAACCGCTTCCGTCGGTATATACTTCCCAATCCGTTTCTTCCGGTGGCGCATCTCAGAGATCCGGTCGGCCGGAGTAGACTTCTTCAATTGTCTGCAGGCAGTCATGTTCCAGTTCTCCTTCAACCTGATCGGTTGTTAAAAACACAGCAGGGTTAACGATAGGAGTACTTTTTAAGGAAACATCATCTTGCTCCAGCAACACCACTTGGTATTTCGGCATTCTACTAGGGGATAACCAATGCCCCCCTTTCTGATCGAGCACAGCGATCAGCATGTGGGGAACATACGCTGCAATTCTCTGTCCTAGGGTGAACTTACGAGCTTCTTGGATCAATAGCGCAGTTGCAACGACGGCTCTCGGACGACCGGGCCATCCCAGACTCACGTTGTCTAATTGCTTTGAGAAGTAGGCCACAGCTCGCCGACTTGGTCCCAGGTGTTGGGCCGGGACACCCAGAGCTATACCTTTTCTTTCACGAGTAAAAAGTTCAAATGTCTTTGTGAGATCTGGCAGGCCTTGGGCTGGCGCCTCCATTAAAGCCCGTTTTAGTTGTTTGAAAGCAGCTTTCCTGGCACCATTCCAATCTATAAATCCGTTGTTTGAGGTTTTGAGCTGCTCCTATAAAGGTCGGACCAGCAAGCTGTAATTTGCAATCCACAGGCGACACCACCCGACCGTTCCCAGAAACGCTCACAATGCTTTCAGAGTCTTGGCCTCGGGGAGATGACAAATTGTCTTCTTTCTCTCGGTTCCTAATTGTCTCTGTCCTTTCAGGATTTCCAAACCCAAATAAGTTACTTCTCTCTGGGTTATTTGGGCTTTTTCTTTTGACACTCGATAGCCACCGATTCCCAAAAACTTCAAAAGGCTAAGAGTTAACTGGGGGCATGGTTCTTCTGTCTCAGCTGCAATTATTAGATCACCCACATATTGCAACAAGATTCCTTGATTATTGTCTTTCTTCCAAATCTCTAATTCTCATGCCAATTGACTTCCAGAAATGGTAGGGCTGTTCTTAAAGCCTTGAGGCAAGACTGTCCACATATACTGGGGTGCTTCCTGACACCTCCTGCCCTCCATTTGCACCCCTGAACCCCCTTCAGTGGCTGCCCCTCAGGAGCCGCTCTTCTGAGCCACATGCCAAATTCTGGGGACACCTCCTAACTCACAACTTCCCAGAGACTCTGAGCTCTGCTACGTGCCCACCAAGTCAAGTCGAGTCCCGAGGCTTATAACCTACGAGGGGCCTGCCACAAGCTGCAAAGTTTCTAGGGACAACATGGCATTCTGTGGGCAATGAGGAAAGGCAATGAGGCATCCCAGACCCTAAAAGACACTATGCCTTATGGCCCTGCTGCCTTCTTGAGAACTACTAAAGCTCCATAGACACATGCATACAAGACGCTCGCCCTAACCCCTACTAAATAATGTCACCGTCAGTCCTATTAAGAGAGATAGTATCAGCAACTTACACAGAATACAGCAAAGCTGGTGAAAAAAACAAGGTTCCATTTTCAATAAAGTCAGAAATTCCAGGAAAACACAATGCATCGAGAACTAAAAAAAGAACCAAAACAATGCATACTATTAAACCATCTCACCACCCCTGAACACTCAAAACAAAATTACTGACCTGAAAAAAAAAAGAAAAAAAAGCTACATACAAGTGTTACTTTCTACCGCACATGCTGCTGAACCTTGACTGGTCCTGAAGCTCTTAGGCAGACACCTCTTCCCAAAGAGCTGAGCCAGCTCAAAAGCTGCAAAGGACTCAAGAGCTGAGCACCAACACCAGGAAAACCCAGGAGCACAATGAACTCCCTCAGCAGAGGCTGTGGCTCGTATACCCCATGGCCCTGCCCACCACCCTTCCCACATTCACCTGGGAAAGGGGAAGAGCAAACCACCAGAACTTACAATGTCAGCTGGAGGAGCAGCAGGAGTGTTCTCACCTGCCTTAAATTTACAGCAAGCAAAGCCCTGAACAGAGAAAGCGATCCTTACTAGCAAAAACAATACCTGCTTTTGTACTACAGCTACAACTATGGCATCGGCAACGTGACCGGGTAGGGAATTAAACTTAATTTTTCTGGGGCGTAGATAGAAAAAGATAGATGTCGCTCTAAACGATGTAAGAAACTAGCTCATTAAATGCAATAACAATGCTGTTATCAAAATTGAAGTGCTTGAGTTTCCTATAAAAAAAGCCAAAATGCTGTAGGGTTACGCTTCATTTCTAGCAAGGCTGCACGTACCACCTAACTTCTACCAGAACTACCTTCTGGATAGGACTGAATCACAAAGCAGATTTAGATTCCTTAAGAATCCCTTCTCAAAAATATCTCTGGTTGCAAAGTTATTTACAGTAAATCGCTGACATTTCAGAGTCGCTATAATCGTCTCTCTGACTGACTCCCTTAAGAGAACTAGATGATTCCCAAAGGACAGAAACCACCAAAAAAAACAGGGAAATACAAGATACATACCAGGAACTGTATGAAGCAGCCTAATTAATACCTAACTAGCTAAAGCAAAACTAAATTGCAAAACACAATAAACACCACCACGGGAGATGTGTCGATAAAAATAGATGAAGGCTATTGCCTCCTCTGAAAAACTCAAGAGCAGATCTAAGCTGACGATAGACATCTTTGGGGTACCAGACACCAAACAGAAACATACTGTAAGGTGGGAAAAAAAAAAAGACTGCTTTGGACCACAAAGATGGCTTTGGAAAAGGCTCCAGTAGAGCAAGAGGCATCGTCGCAGGGATTAGAGAGATCCGGAAGGGGCCAGAGAGACCAAAGAAGCCTTGGGGGTGCAAGGAGCTCAAAAGGGAATTGAACAAAGAACAGGTGTCCTCAGGGGATCGGGGACCAAATGGAGGTGCACCAAACGGATGACGGAACAGAAAGACCCACCGGGGTACCGGATATGGACTCAGCAAGGGTTTTTTACAACACGGGTTTTTTTACAACACGGTTTTTTTTACAACACGGTTTTACAACAGTTTTTTACAACAGTTTTTCACGTTTTTTTACAACAGGTTTTCACAACATGTTTTTTTCACAACACAGTTTTACAACAGCAACTTCAAAGTTTTACAATAGTTTTACAATACGGTTTTACAGTAGCAACTCTAAAGTTTTACAATACAGTTTCACAATACAGTTTTAGAGTAGCAACCCTAAAGTTTCACAACATGTTTTTTCACAACACGTGTTTTTACAACACGTTTTTTACAACACGTTTTTTTACCATACGTTTTTTAAAACAGAGTTTTTTGCAACACGTTTTTTGCAACACGTTTTTTTACAACACTTTTTTACAACACAGTTTTTTACAACACAGTTTTTTTACATCAGTTTTTTACAACACGTTTTTCTACAACACATTTTTTTACAACACAGATTTACAACAGCAACTTCAAAGTTTTACAATAGTTTTACAACACAGTTTTACAACACGGTTTTACAATACAGTTTTACAGTAGCAACTAAAGTTTTACAATACCGTGTTTCAATACAGTTTTAAGGTAGCAACCCTAAAGCTTCACAACACTTTTTTTACAACACAGTTTTACACAACACAGTTTTTGTTATAAGTTTGGACAAAGGTCCAGGAGCCGACTGTGGTGAATAATTAGAAGTAATTTATTAAGCAAACGGTAAATAGGCAAAACAGCGCTGGGTGGCCGGGGAGCCACTGCTCTACCAACAGCTCGCAACCCCCCTTCCCGTAGCCACAGTTCTTATAGTCCTCTATTTCTGGTATATGTGTCATTTTCGGTATATGTATCTTCCTTAGTGTACTCCGCGTCTGCGCCGATCTGTTGCTAGGGGGGTCTTTTTCTGCCTTCTGGCTTCCTTGGTGTACTCCGCATCTGCGCCGATCTGTTGCTAGGGGGGTCTTTTTCTGCCTCCTGGTGATTGCTGGGATGAAGGCCCCCAAGTCTTCCTCCTGTGACCGCCCTGGGCCCCTCACTTGACACATACGTGTTTTATTACCTTTTGTATAAACACAAGGCTTGCACAAACATTGTTTACATTACCAGTTATCTGTAGCTAATGCAAGACCCCCTCCTTCCTGTTTTAAGGCCGACATCTGGTTTTTCTACTAACATAAGCAAGATTTGATTAACAAATGCTTATCTATTATCACAGTTTTCAAACAGCAACTTCAAAGTTTTACAGTAGGTTTACAATATAGTTTTAGAGTAGCAGCCCTAAAGCTACACAACAAACTTTTACACAACAAACTTTTACACAACAAACTTTTACACAACAAACTTTTACACAACAAACTTTTACACAACAAACTTTTACACAACAAACTTTTACACAACACAGTTTTGAAACAGCAACTTTAAAGTTTTACAATACTTTTACAATACAGTTTTACAGTAGCAACCCTAAAGCTTCACAGCACGTATTTTTACACCACGTGTTTTTAACAGTCTTTCCAACACTGTCTTTCCAACACGTTTCTTTCCAACCTATTATTTACAACTCAGTTTTACACAACAGTTTTACAACAGCAACTTCAATGTTTTACAACTCAGTTTTACAACAGCAACTTTAAAGTTTTACAATACTTTTACAATACAGTTTTACAGTAGCAACCCTAAAGCTTCACAGCACGTATTTTTACACCACGTGTTTCCAACACTGTTTCTTTCCAACCTATTATTTACAACTCAGTTTTACACCGGCAACTTCAACGTTTTACACAGCAAACTTTTACACCGGCAACTTCAACGTTTTACACAGCAAACTTTTACACCGGCAACTTCAACGTTTTACACAGCAAACTTTTACACCGGCAACTTCAACGTTTTACACAGCAAACTTTTACACCGGCAACTTCAACGTTTTACACAGCAAACTTTTACACCGGCAACTTCAACGTTTTACACAGCAAACTTTTACAACGGCAACTTCAACGTTTTACACAGCAAACTTTTACACAGCAAACTTTTACAACGGCAACTTCAACGTTTTACACAGCAAACTTTTACACAGCAAACTTTTACAACGGCAACTTCAACGTTTTACACAGCAAACTTTTACACAGCAAACTTTTACACCGGCAACTTCAACGTTTTACACAGCAAACTTTTACACCGGCAACTTCAACGTTTTACACAGCAAACTTTTACACAGCAAACTTTTACACAGCAAACTTTTACACCGGCAACTTCAACGTTTTACACAGCAAACTTTTACACAGCAAACTTTTACACAGCAAACTTTTACACAGCAAACTTTTACACAGCAAACTTTTACACAGCAAACTTTTACAACAGCAACTTCAACGTTTTACACAGCAAACTTTTACACAGCAAACTTTTACACAGCAAACTTTTACAACAGCAACTTCAACGTTTTACACAGCAAACTTTTACACCGGCAACTTCAACGTTTTACACAGCAAACTTTTACACCGGCAACTTCAACGTTTTACACAGCAAACTTTTACACCGGCAACTTCAACGTTTTACACAGCAAACTTTTACACCGGCAACTTCAACGTTTTACACAGCAAACTTTTACACAGCAAACTTTTACACAGCAAACTTTTACAACAGCAAACTTTTACAACAGCAAACTTCAACGTTTTACACAGCAAACTTTTACACAGCAAACTTTTACAACAGCAACTTCAACGTTTTACACAGCAAACTTTTACACAGCAAACTTTTACACAGCAAAATTTTACAACAAACTTTTACAACAGCAACTTCAACGTTTTACACAGCAAACTTTTACACAGCAAACTTTTACACAGCAAACTTTTACAACAGCAACTTCAACGTTTTACACAGCAAACTTTTACACAGCAAACTTTTACACAGCAAACTTTTACAACAGCAACTTCAACGTTTTACACAGCAAACTTTTACACAGCAAACTTTTACACCGGCAACTTCAACGTTTTACACAGCAAACTTTTACACCGGCAACTTCAACGTTTTACACAGCAAACTTTTACACCGGCAACTTCAACGTTTTACACAGCAAACTTTTACACCGGCAACTTCAACGTTTTACACAGCAAACTTTTACACCGGCAACTTCAACGTTTTACACAGCAAACTTTTACACCGGCAACTTCAACGTTTTACACAGCAAACTTTTACACCGGCAACTTCAACGTTTTACACAGCAAACTTTTACACCGGCAACTTCAACGTTTTACACAGCAAACTTTTACACCGGCAACTTCAACGTTTTACACAGCAAACTTTTACACCGGCAACTTCAACGTTTTACACAGCAAACTTTTACACCGGCAACTTCAACGTTTTACACAGCAAACTTTTACACCGGCAACTTCAACGTTTTACACAGCAAACTTTTACACCGGCAACTTCAACGTTTTACACAGCAAACTTTTACACCGGCAACTTCAACGTTTTACACAGCAAACTTTTACACCGGCAACTTCAACGTTTTACACAGCAAACTTTTACACCGGCAACTTCAACGTTTTACACAGCAAACTTTTACACCGGCAACTTCAACGTTTTACACAGCAAACTTTTACACCGGCAACTTCAACGTTTTACACAGCAAACTTTTACACCGGCAACTTCAACGTTTTACACAGCAAACTTTTACACCGGCAACTTCAACGTTTTACACAGCAAACTTTTACACCGGCAACTTCAACGTTTTACACAGCAAACTTTTACACAGCAAACTTTTACACCGGCAACTTCAACGTTTTACACAGCAAACTTTTACACAGCAAACTTTTACACCGGCAACTTCAACGTTTTACACAGCAAACTTTTACACAGCAAACTTTTACACCGGCAACTTCAACGTTTTACACAGCAAACTTTTACACAGCAAACTTTTACACAGCAAACTTTTACACCGGCAACTTCAACGTTTTACACAGCAAACTTTTACAACGGCAACTTCAACGTTTTACACAGCAAACTTTTACACAGCAAACTTTTACAACGGCAACTTCAACGTTTTACACAGCAAACTTTTACACAGCAAACTTTTACACCAGCAAACTTTTACACAGCAAACTTTTACACAGCAAACTTTTACACAGCAAACTTTTACACCGGCAACTTCAACGTTTTACACAGCAAACTTTTACACCGGCAACTTCAACGTTTTACACAGCAAACTTTTACACCGGCAACTTCAACGTTTTACACAGCAAACTTTTACACCGGCAACTTCAACGTTTTACACAGCAAACTTTTACACCGGCAACTTCAACGTTTTACACAGCAAACTTTTACAACGGCAACTTCAACGTTTTACACAGCAAACTTTTACACAGCAAACTTTTACACCGGCAACTTCAACGTTTTACACAGCAAACTTTTACACCGGCAACTTCAACGTTTTACACAGCAAACTTTTACACCGGCAACTTCAACGTTTTACACAGCAAACTTTTACACCGGCAACTTCAACGTTTTACACAGCAAACTTTTACACCGGCAACTTCAACGTTTTACACAGCAAACTTTTACACCGGCAACTTCAACGTTTTACACAGCAAACTTTTACACCGGCAACTTCAACGTTTTACACAGCAAACTTTTACACCGGCAACTTCAACGTTTTACACAGCAAACTTTTACACCGGCAACTTCAACGTTTTACACAGCAAACTTTTACACCGGCAACTTCAACGTTTTACACAGCAAACTTTTACACCGGCAACTTCAACGTTTTACACAGCAAACTTTTACACCGGCAACTTCAACGTTTTACACAGCAAACTTTTACACCGGCAACTTCAACGTTTTACACAGCAAACTTTTACACCGGCAACTTCAACGTTTTACACAGCAAACTTTTACACAGCAAACTTTTACACAGCAAACTTTTACACAGCAAACTTTTACACAGCAAACTTTTACACCGGCAACTTCAACGTTTTACACAGCAAACTTTTACACCGGCAACTTCAACGTTTTACACAGCAAACTTTTACACCGGCAACTTCAACGTTTTACACAGCAAACTTTTACACCGGCAACTTCAACGTTTTACACAGCAAACTTTTACACCGGCAACTTCAACGTTTTACACAGCAAACTTTTACACCGGCAACTTCAACGTTTTACACAGCAAACTTTTACACCGGCAACTTCAACGTTTTACACAGCAAACTTTTACACCGGCAACTTCAACGTTTTACACAGCAAACTTTTACACAGCAAACTTTTACACCGCAAACTTTTACACAGCAAACTTTTACACAGCAAACTTTTACACCGCAAACTTTTACACAGCAAACTTTTACACCGGCAACTTCAACGTTTTACACAGCAAACTTTTACACCGGCAACTTCAACGTTTTACACAGCAAACTTTTACACCGGCAACTTCAACGTTTTACACAGCAAACTTTTACACCGGCAACTTCAACGTTTTACACAGCAAACTTTTACACCGGCAACTTCAACGTTTTACACAGCAAACTTTTACACCGGCAACTTCAACGTTTTACACAGCAAACTTTTACACCGGCAACTTCAACGTTTTACACAGCAAACTTTTACACCGGCAACTTCAACGTTTTACACAGCAAACTTTTACAACGGCAACTTCAACGTTTTACACAGCAAACTTTTACACAGCAAACTTTTACAACGGCAACTTCAACGTTTTACACAGCAAACTTTTACACAGCAAACTTTTACACCGGCAACTTCAACGTTTTACACAGCAAACTTTTACACCGGCAACTTCAACGTTTTACACAGCAAACTTTTACACAGCAAACTTTTACACAGCAAACTTTTACACCGGCAACTTCAACGTTTTACACAGCAAACTTTTACAACGGCAACTTCAACGTTTTACACAGCAAACTTTTACACAGCAAACTTTTACAACGGCAACTTCAACGTTTTACACAGCAAACTTTTACACAGCAAACTTTTACAACAGCAAACTTTTACACAGCAAACTTTTACACAGCAAACTTTTACACAGCAAACTTTTACACCGGCAACTTCAACGTTTTACACAGCAAACTTTTACACCGGCAACTTCAACGTTTTACACAGCAAACTTTTACACCGGCAACTTCAACGTTTTACACAGCAAACTTTTACACCGGCAACTTCAACGTTTTACACAGCAAACTTTTACAACGGCAACTTCAACGTTTTACACAGCAAACTTTTACACAGCAAACTTTTACACCGGCAACTTCAACGTTTTACACAGCAAACTTTTACACCGGCAACTTCAACGTTTTACACAGCAAACTTTTACAACGGCAACTTCAACGTTTTACACAGCAAACTTTTACACAGCAAACTTTTACAACGGCAACTTCAACGTTTTACACAGCAAACTTTTACACAGCAAACTTTTACACCGGCAACTTCAACGTTTTACACAGCAAACTTTTACACAGCAAACTTTTACACCGGCAACTTCAACGTTTTACACAGCAAACTTTTACACCGGCAACTTCAACGTTTTACACAGCAAACTTTTACACAGCAAACTTTTACACAGCAAACTTTTACACCGGCAACTTCAACGTTTTACACAGCAAACTTTTACACCGGCAACTTCAACGTTTTACACAGCAAACTTTTACACAGCAAACTTTTACACCGGCAACTTCAACGTTTTACACAGCAAACTTTTACACAGCAAACTTTTACAACAGCAAACTTTTACACAGCAAACTTTTACACAGCAAACTTTTACACAGCAAACTTTTACACCGGCAACTTCAACGTTTTACACAGCAAACTTTTACACCGGCAACTTCAACGTTTTACACAGCAAACTTTTACACCGGCAACTTCAACGTTTTACACAGCAAACTTTTACACCGGCAACTTCAACGTTTTACACAGCAAACTTTTACACCGGCAACTTCAACGTTTTACACAGCAAACTTTTACACCGGCAACTTCAACGTTTTACACAGCAAACTTTTACACCGGCAACTTCAACGTTTTACACAGCAAACTTTTACACCGGCAACTTCAACGTTTTACACAGCAAACTTTTACACAGCAAACTTTTACACCGGCAACTTCAACGTTTTACACAGCAAACTTTTACACAGCAAACTTTTACACCGGCAACTTCAACGTTTTACACAGCAAACTTTTACACAGCAAACTTTTACACCGGCAACTTCAACGTTTTACACAGCAAACTTTTACACAGCAAACTTTTACACCGGCAACTTCAACGTTTTACACAGCAAACTTTTACACCGGCAACTTCAACGTTTTACACAGCAAACTTTTACACCGGCAACTTCAACGTTTTACACAGCAAACTTTTACACCGGCAACTTCAACGTTTTACACAGCAAACTTTTACACCGGCAACTTCAACGTTTTACACAGCAAACTTTTACACCGGCAACTTCAACGTTTTACACAGCAAACTTTTACACCGGCAACTTCAACGTTTTACACAGCAAACTTTTACACCGGCAACTTCAACGTTTTACACAGCAAACTTTTACACCGGCAACTTCAACGTTTTACACAGCAAACTTTTACACCGGCAACTTCAACGTTTTACACAGCAAACTTTTACACCGGCAACTTCAACGTTTTACACAGCAAACTTTTACACCGGCAACTTCAACGTTTTACACAGCAAACTTTTACACCGGCAACTTCAACGTTTTACACAGCAAACTTTTACACCGGCAACTTCAACGTTTTACACAGCAAACTTTTACACCGGCAACTTCAACGTTTTACACAGCAAACTTTTACACCGGCAACTTCAACGTTTTACACAGCAAACTTTTACACCGCAAACTTTTACACAGCAAACTTTTACACCGCAAACTTTTACACCGCAAACTTTTACACCGCAAACTTTTACACCGCAAACTTTTACACCGCAAACTTTTACACCGGCAACTTCAACGTTTTACACAGCAAACTTTTACACCGGCAACTTCAACGTTTTACACAGCAAACTTTTACACCGGCAACTTCAACGTTTTACACAGCAAACTTTTACACCGGCAACTTCAACGTTTTACACAGCAAACTTTTACACCGGCAACTTCAACGTTTTACACAGCAAACTTTTACACCGGCAACTTCAACGTTTTACACAGCAAACTTTTACACCGGCAACTTCAACGTTTTACACAGCAAACTTTTACACCGGCAACTTCAACGTTTTACACAGCAAACTTTTACACCGGCAACTTCAACGTTTTACACAGCAAACTTTTACACCGGCAACTTCAACGTTTTACACAGCAAACTTTTACACCGGCAACTTCAACGTTTTACACAGCAAACTTTTACACCGGCAACTTCAACGTTTTACACAGCAAACTTTTACACCGGCAACTTCAACGTTTTACACAGCAAACTTTTACACAGCAAACTTTTACACAGCAAACTTTTACACAGCAAACTTTTACACAGCAAACTTTTACACAGCAAACTTTTACACAGCAAACTTTTACACCGGCAACTTCAACGTTTTACACAGCAAACTTTTACACCGGCAACTTCAACGTTTTACACAGCAAACTTTTACACCGGCAACTTCAACGTTTTACACAGCAAACTTTTACACCGGCAACTTCAACGTTTTACACAGCAAACTTTTACACCGGCAACTTCAACGTTTTACACAGCAAACTTTTACACCGGCAACTTCAACGTTTTACACAGCAAACTTTTACACCGGCAACTTCAACGTTTTACACAGCAAACTTTTACACCGGCAACTTCAACGTTTTACACAGCAAACTTTTACACCGGCAACTTCAACGTTTTACACAGCAAACTTTTACACCGGCAACTTCAACGTTTTACACAGCAAACTTTTACACCGGCAACTTCAACGTTTTACACAGCAAACTTTTACACCGGCAACTTCAACGTTTTACACAGCAAACTTTTACACCGGCAACTTCAACGTTTTACACAGCAAACTTTTACACCGGCAACTTCAACGTTTTACACAGCAAACTTTTACACCGGCAACTTCAACGTTTTACACAGCAAACTTTTACACCGGCAACTTCAACGTTTTACACAGCAAACTTTTACACCGGCAACTTCAACGTTTTACACAGCAAACTTTTACACCGGCAACTTCAACGTTTTACACAGCAAACTTTTACACCGGCAACTTCAACGTTTTACACAGCAAACTTTTACACCGGCAACTTCAACGTTTTACACAGCAAACTTTTACACCGGCAACTTCAACGTTTTACACAGCAAACTTTTCCACCGGCAACTTCAACGTTTTACACAGCAAACTTTTCCACCGGCAACTTCAACGTTTTACACAGCAAACTTTTACACAGCAAACTTTTCCACCAGCAACTTCAACGTTTTACACAGCAAACTTTTACACAGCAAACTTTTCCACCAGCAACTTCAACGTTTTACACAGCAAACTTTTACACAGCAAACTTTTACAACAGCAACTTCAACGTTTTACACAGCAAACTTTTACACAGCAAACTTTTACACAGCAAACTTTTCCACCAGCAACTTCAACGTTTTACACAGCAAACTTTTACACAGCAAACTTTTACAACAGCAACTTCAACGTTTTACACAGCAAACTTTTACACAGCAAACTTTTACAGAGCAAACATTTACACAGCAAACTTTTACAACAGCAAACTTTTACAACAGCAAACTTTTACAACAGCAAACTTTTACAACAGCAAACTTTTACAACAGCAAACTTTTACAACAGCAACTTCAACGTTTTACACAGCAAACTTTTACACAGCAAACTTTTACACAGCAAACTTTTACACAGCAAACTTTTACACAGCAAACTTTTACACAGCAAACTTTTACACAGCAAACTTTTACACAGCAAACTTTTACACAGCAAACTTTTACACCAGCAACTTCAACATTTTACACAGCAAACTTTTACACAGCAAACTTTTACACAGCAAACTTTTACACAGCAAACTTTTACAACAGCAACTTCAACGTTTTACACAGCAAACTTTTACACAGCAAACTTTTACAACAGCAACTTCAACGTTTTACACAGCAAACTTTTACACAGCAAACTTTTACAACAGCAACTTCAACGTTTTACACAGCAAACTTTTACACAGCAAACTTTTACAACAGCAACTTCAACGTTTTACACAGCAAACTTTTACACAGCAAACTTTTACAACAGCAACTTCAACGTTTTACACAGCAAACTTTTACACAGCAAACTTTTACAACAGCAACTTCAACGTTTTACACAGCAAACTTTTACACAGCAAACTTTTACAACAGCAACTTCAACGTTTTACACAGCAAACTTTTACACAGCAAACTTTTACAACAGCAACTTCAACGTTTTACACAGCAAACTTTTACACAGCAAACTTTTACAACAGCAACTTCAACGTTTTACACAGCAAACTTTTACAACAGCAACTTCAACGTTTTACACAGCAAACTTTTACACAGCAAACTTTTACACAGCAAACTTTTACAACAGCAACTTCAACGTTTTACACAGCAAACTTTTACACAGCAAACTTTTACACAGCAAACTTTTACAACAGCAACTTCAACGTTTTACACAGCAAACTTTTACACAGCAAACTTTTACACAGCAAACTTTTACAACAGCAACTTCAACGTTTTACACAGCAAACTTTTACAACAGCAACTTCAACGTTTTACACAGCAAACTTTTACACAGCAAACTTTTACACAGCAAACTTTTACACAGCAAACTTTTACACCAGCAACTTCAACGTTTTACACAGCAAACTTTTACACCAGCAACTTCAACGTTTTACACAGCAAACTTTTACACAGCAAACTTTTACACCAGCAACTTCAACGTTTTACACAGCAAACTTTTACACAGCAAACTTTTACACCAGCAACTTCAACGTTTTACACAGCAAACTTTTACACAGCAAACTTTTACACCAGCAACTTCAACGTTTTACACAGCAAACTTTTACACAGCAAACTTTTACACCAGCAACTTCAACGTTTTACACAGCAAACTTTTACACAGCAAACTTTTACACCAGCAACTTCAACGTTTTACACAGCAAACTTTTACACAGCAAACTTTTACACAGCAAACTTTTACAACAGCAAACTTTTACAACAGCAACTTCAACGTTTTACACAGCAAACTTTTACACAGCAAACTTTTACACAGCAAACTTTTACAACAGCAACTTCAACGTTTTACACAGCAAACTTTTACACAGCAAACTTTTACACAGCAAACTTTTACAACAGCAAACTTTTACAACAGCAAACTTTTACAACAGCAACTTCAACGTTTTACACAGCAAACTTTTACACAGCAAACTTTTACACAGCAAACTTTTACAACAGCAACTTCAACGTTTTACACAGCAAACTTTTACACAGCAAACTTTTACACAGCAAACTTTTACAACAGCAACTTCAACGTTTTACACAGCAAACTTTTACACAGCAAACTTTTACAACAGCAACTTCAACGTTTTACACAGCAAACTTTTACACAGCAAACTTTTACAACAGCAACTTCAACGTTTTACACAGCAAACTTTTACACAGCAAACTTTTACAACAGCAACTTCAACGTTTTACACAGCAAACTTTTACACAGCAATCTTTTACAACAGCAACTTCAACGTTTTACACAGCAAACTTTTACACAGCAAACTTTTACAACAGCAACTTCAACGTTTTACACAGCAAACTTTTACACAGCAAACTTTTACACAGCAAACTTTTACACAGCAAACTTTTACACAACAAACTTTTACACAACAAACTTTTACACAACAAACTTTTACACAACAAACTTTTACACAACAAACTTTTACACAACAAACTTTTACACAACACAGTTTTGAAACAGCAACTTTAAAGTTTTACAATACTTTTACAATACAGTTTTACAGTAGCAACCCTAAAGCTTCACAGCACGTATTTTTACACCACGTGTTTTTAACAGTCTTTCCAACACTGTCTTTCCAACACGTTTCTTTCCAACCTATTATTTACAACTCAGTTTTACACAACAGTTTTACAACAGCAACTTCAATGTTTTACAACTCAGTTTTACAACAGCAACTTTAAAGTTTTACAATACTTTTACAATACAGTTTTACAGTAGCAACCCTAAAGCTTCACAGCACGTATTTTTACACCACGTGTTTCCAACACTGTTTCTTTCCAACCTATTATTTACAACTCAGTTTTACACCGGCAACTTCAACGTTTTACACAGCAAACTTTTACACCGGCAACTTCAACGTTTTACACAGCAAACTTTTACACCGGCAACTTCAACGTTTTACACAGCAAACTTTTACACCGGCAACTTCAACGTTTTACACAGCAAACTTTTACACCGGCAACTTCAACGTTTTACACAGCAAACTTTTACACCGGCAACTTCAACGTTTTACACAGCAAACTTTTACACCGGCAACTTCAACGTTTTACACAGCAAACTTTTACACCGGCAACTTCAACGTTTTACACAGCAAACTTTTACACCGGCAACTTCAACGTTTTACACAGCAAACTTTTACACCGGCAACTTCAACGTTTTACACAGCAAACTTTTACACCGGCAACTTCAACGTTTTACACAGCAAACTTTTACACCGGCAACTTCAACGTTTTACACAGCAAACTTTTACACCGGCAACTTCAACGTTTTACACAGCAAACTTTTACACCGGCAACTTCAACGTTTTACACAGCAAACTTTTACACAGCAAACTTTTACACAGCAAACTTTTACACAGCAAACTTTTACACAGCAAACTTTTACACAGCAAACTTTTACAACAGCAAACTTTTACAACAGCAAACTTTTACAACAGCAACTTCAACGTTTTACACAGCAAACTTTTACACAGCAAACTTTTACACAGCAAACTTTTACACAGCAAACTTTTACACAGCAAACTTTTACACAGCAAACTTTTACAACAGCAACTTCAACGTTTTACACAGCAAACTTTTACACAGCAAACTTTTACACAGCAAACTTTTACAACAGCAACTTCAACGTTTTACACAGCAAACTTTTACACCGGCAACTTCAACGTTTTACACAGCAAACTTTTACACCGGCAACTTCAACGTTTTACACAGCAAACTTTTACACCGGCAACTTCAACGTTTTACACAGCAAACTTTTACACAGCAAACTTTTACACAGCAAACTTTTACAACAGCAAACTTTTACAACAGCAAACTTCAACGTTTTACACAGCAAACTTTTACACAGCAAACTTTTACAACAGCAACTTCAACGTTTTACACAGCAAACTTTTACACAGCAAACTTTTACACAGCAAACTTTTACAACAAACTTTTACAACAGCAACTTCAACGTTTTACACAGCAAACTTTTACACAGCAAACTTTTACACAGCAAACTTTTACAACAGCAACTTCAACGTTTTACACAGCAAACTTTTACACAGCAAACTTTTACACAGCAAACTTTTACAACAGCAACTTCAACGTTTTACACAGCAAACTTTTACACAGCAAACTTTTACACAGCAAACTTTTACAACAGCAACTTCAACGTTTTACACAGCAAACTTTTACACAGCAAACTTTTACACCGGCAACTTCAACGTTTTACACAGCAAACTTTTACACCGGCAACTTCAACGTTTTACACAGCAAACTTTTACACCGGCAACTTCAACGTTTTACACAGCAAACTTTTACACCGGCAACTTCAACGTTTTACACAGCAAACTTTTACACCGGCAACTTCAACGTTTTACACAGCAAACTTTTACACCGGCAACTTCAACGTTTTACACAGCAAACTTTTACACCGGCAACTTCAACGTTTTACACAGCAAACTTTTACACCGGCAACTTCAACGTTTTACACAGCAAACTTTTACACCGGCAACTTCAACGTTTTACACAGCAAACTTTTACACCGGCAACTTCAACGTTTTACACAGCAAACTTTTACACCGGCAACTTCAACGTTTTACACAGCAAACTTTTACACCGGCAACTTCAACGTTTTACACAGCAAACTTTTACACCGGCAACTTCAACGTTTTACACAGCAAACTTTTACACCGGCAACTTCAACGTTTTACACAGCAAACTTTTACACAGCAAACTTTTACACCGGCAACTTCAACGTTTTACACAGCAAACTTTTACACAGCAAACTTTTACACCGGCAACTTCAACGTTTTACACAGCAAACTTTTACACAGCAAACTTTTACACCGGCAACTTCAACGTTTTACACAGCAAACTTTTACACAGCAAACTTTTACACAGCAAACTTTTACACCGGCAACTTCAACGTTTTACACAGCAAACTTTTACAACGGCAACTTCAACGTTTTACACAGCAAACTTTTACACAGCAAACTTTTACAACGGCAACTTCAACGTTTTACACAGCAAACTTTTACACCGGCAACTTCAACGTTTTACACAGCAAACTTTTACACCGGCAACTTCAACGTTTTACACAGCAAACTTTTACACCGGCAACTTCAACGTTTTACACAGCAAACTTTTACAACGGCAACTTCAACGTTTTACACAGCAAACTTTTACACCGGCAACTTCAACGTTTTACACAGCAAACTTTTACACCGGCAACTTCAACGTTTTACACAGCAAACTTTTACACCGGCAACTTCAACGTTTTACACAGCAAACTTTTACACCGGCAACTTCAACGTTTTACACAGCAAACTTTTACACAGCAAACTTTTACACCGGCAACTTCAACGTTTTACACAGCAAACTTTTACACAGCAAACTTTTACACCGGCAACTTCAACGTTTTACACAGCAAACTTTTACACAGCAAACTTTTACACCGGCAACTTCAACGTTTTACACAGCAAACTTTTACACAGCAAACTTTTACACAGCAAACTTTTACACCGGCAACTTCAACGTTTTACACAGCAAACTTTTACACCGGCAACTTCAACGTTTTACACAGCAAACTTTTACACAGCAAACTTTTACAACGGCAACTTCAACGTTTTACACAGCAAACTTTTACACAGCAAACTTTTACAACAGCAAACTTTTACACAGCAAACTTTTACACAGCAAACTTTTACACAGCAAACTTTTACACCGGCAACTTCAACGTTTTACACAGCAAACTTTTACACCGGCAACTTCAACGTTTTACACAGCAAACTTTTACACCGGCAACTTCAACGTTTTACACAGCAAACTTTTACACCGGCAACTTCAACGTTTTACACAGCAAACTTTTACACCGGCAACTTCAACGTTTTACACAGCAAACTTTTACACCGGCACCTTCAACGTTTTACACAGCAAACTTTTACACCGGCAACTTCAACGTTTTACACAGCAAACTTTTACACCGGCAACTTCAACGTTTTACACAGCAAACTTTTACACCGGCAACTTCAACGTTTTACACAGCAAACTTTTACAACGGCAACTTCAACGTTTTACACAGCAAACTTTTACACCGGCAACTTCAACGTTTTACACAGCAAACTTTTACACCGGCAACTTCAACGTTTTACACAGCAAACTTTTACACAGCAAACTTTTACACCGGCAACTTCAACGTTTTACACAGCAAACTTTTACACAGCAAACTTTTACACCGGCAACTTCAACGTTTTACACAGCAAACTTTTACACCGGCAACTTCAACGTTTTACACAGCAAACTTTTACACCGGCAACTTCAACGTTTTACACAGCAAACTTTTACACCGGCAACTTCAACGTTTTACACAGCAAACTTTTACACCGGCAACTTCAACGTTTTACACAGCAAACTTTTACACCGGCAACTTCAACGTTTTACACAGCAAACTTTTACACCGGCAACTTCAACGTTTTACACAGCAAACTTTTACACCGGCAACTTCAACGTTTTACACAGCAAACTTTTACACCGGCAACTTCAACGTTTTACACAGCAAACTTTTACACCGGCAACTTCAACGTTTTACACAGCAAACTTTTACACCGGCAACTTCAACGTTTTACACAGCAAACTTTTACACCGGCAACTTCAACGTTTTACACAGCAAACTTTTACACCGGCAACTTCAACGTTTTACACAGCAAACTTTTACACCGGCAACTTCAACGTTTTACACAGCAAACTTTTACACCGGCAACTTCAACGTTTTACACAGCAAACTTTTACACCGGCAACTTCAACGTTTTACACAGCAAACTTTTACACCGGCAACTTCAACGTTTTACACAGCAAACTTTTACACCGGCAACTTCAACGTTTTACACAGCAAACTTTTACACCGGCAACTTCAACGTTTTACACAGCAAACTTTTACACCGGCAACTTCAACGTTTTACACAGCAAACTTTTACACCGGCAACTTCAACGTTTTACACAGCAAACTTTTACACCGGCAACTTCAACGTTTTACACAGCAAACTTTTACACCGGCAACTTCAACGTTTTACACAGCAAACTTTTACACCGGCAACTTCAACGTTTTACACAGCAAACTTTTACACCGGCAACTTCAACGTTTTACACAGCAAACTTTTACACAGCAAACTTTTACACAGCAAACTTTTACACCGCAAACTTTTACACAGCAAACTTTTACACCGGCAACTTCAACGTTTTACACAGCAAACTTTTACACCGGCAACTTCAACGTTTTACACAGCAAACTTTTACACCGGCAACTTCAACGTTTTACACAGCAAACTTTTACACCGGCAACTTCAACGTTTTACACAGCAAACTTTTACACCGGCAACTTCAACGTTTTACACAGCAAACTTTTACACCGGCAACTTCAACGTTTTACACAGCAAACTTTTACACCGGCAACTTCAACGTTTTACACAGCAAACTTTTACACAGCAAACTTTTACACCGGCAACTTCAACGTTTTACACAGCAAACTTTTACACAGCAAACTTTTACAACAGC
Organism: Harpia harpyja; assembly: GCF_026419915.1. Lineage (NCBI taxonomy): Eukaryota > Metazoa > Chordata > Aves > Accipitriformes > Accipitridae > Harpia > Harpia harpyja. The sequence goes on from NC_068946.1 coordinate 48,641, forward strand.
AAACTTTTACACAGCAAACTTTTACACAGCAAACTTTTACACAGCAAACTTTTACACCGGCAACTTCAACGTTTTACACAGCAAACTTTTACACCGGCAACTTCAACGTTTTACACAGCAAACTTTTACACAGCAAACTTTTACACAGCAAACTTTTACACCGGCAACTTCAACGTTTTACACAGCAAACTTTTACAACGGCAACTTCAACGTTTTACACAGCAAACTTTTACACAGCAAACTTTTACAACGGCAACTTCAACGTTTTACACAGCAAACTTTTACACAGCAAACTTTTACAACGGCAACTTCAACGTTTTACACAGCAAACTTTTACACAGCAAACTTTTACAACAGCAAACTTTTACACAGCAAACTTTTACACAGCAAACTTTTACACAGCAAACTTTTACACCGGCAACTTCAACGTTTTACACAGCAAACTTTTACACCGGCAACTTCAACGTTTTACACAGCAAACTTTTACACCGGCAACTTCAACGTTTTACACAGCAAACTTTTACACCGGCAACTTCAACGTTTTACACAGCAAACTTTTACACAGCAAACTTTCACACCAGCAACTTCAACGTTTTACACAGCAAACTTTTACACAGCAAACTTTTACACCAGCAACTTCAACGTTTTACACAGCAAACTTTTACACAGCAAACTTTTACACCAGCAACTTCAACGTTTTACACAGCAAACTTTTACAACAGCAACTTCAACGTTTTACACAGCAAACTTTTACACAGCAAACTTTTACAACAGCAACTTCAACGTTTTACAATAGTTTTACACAGCAAACTTTTACACAGCAAACTTTTACACCGGCAACTTCAACGTTTTACACAGCAAACTTTTACACCGGCAACTTCAACGTTTTACACAGCAAACTTTTACACCGGCAACTTCAACGTTTTACACAGCAAACTTTTACACAGCAAACTTTTACACAGCAAACTTTTACACCGGCAACTTCAACGTTTTACACAGCAAACTTTTACACCGGCAACTTCAACGTTTTACACAGCAAACTTTTACACAGCAAACTTTTACACCGGCAACTTCAACGTTTTACACAGCAAACTTTTACACAGCAAACTTTTACAACAGCAAACTTTTACACAGCAAACTTTTACACAGCAAACTTTTACACAGCAAACTTTTACACCGGCAACTTCAACGTTTTACACAGCAAACTTTTACACCGGCAACTTCAACGTTTTACACAGCAAACTTTTACACCGGCAACTTCAACGTTTTACACAGCAAACTTTTACACCGGCAACTTCAACGTTTTACACAGCAAACTTTTACACCGGCAACTTCAACGTTTTACACAGCAAACTTTTACACCGGCAACTTCAACGTTTTACACAGCAAACTTTTACACAGCAAACTTTTACACCGGCAACTTCAACGTTTTACACAGCAAACTTTTACACCGGCAACTTCAACGTTTTACACAGCAAACTTTTACACAGCAAACTTTTACACCGGCAACTTCAACGTTTTACACAGCAAACTTTTACACCGGCAACTTCAACGTTTTACACAGCAAACTTTTACACAGCAAACTTTTACACAGCAAACTTTTACACAGCAAACTTTTACACAGCAAACTTTTACACCGGCAACTTCAACGTTTTACACAGCAAACTTTTACACCGGCAACTTCAACGTTTTACACAGCAAACTTTTACACCGGCAACTTCAACGTTTTACACAGCAAACTTTTACACCGGCAACTTCAACGTTTTACACAGCAAACTTTTACACCGGCAACTTCAACGTTTTACACAGCAAACTTTTACACCGGCAACTTCAACGTTTTACACAGCAAACTTTTACACAGCAAACTTTTACACCGGCAACTTCAACGTTTTACACAGCAAACTTTTACACCGGCAACTTCAACGTTTTACACAGCAAACTTTTACACCGGCAACTTCAACGTTTTACACAGCAAACTTTTACACCGGCAACTTCAACGTTTTACACAGCAAACTTTTACACCGGCAACTTCAACGTTTTACACAGCAAACTTTTACACCGGCAACTTCAACGTTTTACACAGCAAACTTTTACACCGGCAACTTCAACGTTTTACACAGCAAACTTTTACACCGGCAACTTCAACGTTTTACACAGCAAACTTTTACACCGGCAACTTCAACGTTTTACACAGCAAACTTTTACACCGGCAACTTCAACATTTTACACAGCAAACTTTTACACCGGCAACTTCAACGTTTTACACAGCAAACTTTTACACCGGCAACTTCAACGTTTTACACAGCAAACTTTTACACCGGCAACTTCAACGTTTTACACAGCAAACTTTTACACCGGCAACTTCAACGTTTTACACAGCAAACTTTTACACCGGCAACTTCAACGTTTTACACAGCAAACTTTTACACAGCAAACTTTTACACCAGCAACTTCAACGTTTTACACAGCAAACTTTTACACAGCAAACTTTTACACCAGCAACTTCAACGTTTTACACAGCAAACTTTTACACAGCAAACTTTTACACCAGCAACTTCAACGTTTTACACAGCAAACTTTTACACAGCAAACTTTTACACAGCAAACTTTTACAACAGCAAACTTTTACAACAGCAACTTCAACGTTTTACACAGCAAACTTTTACACAGCAAACTTTTACACAGCAAACTTTTACAACAGCAACTTCAACGTTTTACACAGCAAACTTTTACACAGCAAACTTTTACACAGCAAACTTTTACAACAGCAAACTTTTACAACAGCAAACTTTTACAACAGCAACTTCAACGTTTTACACAGCAAACTTTTACACAGCAAACTTTTACACAGCAAACTTTTACAACAGCAACTTCAACGTTTTACACAGCAAACTTTTACACAGCAAACTTTTACACAGCAAACTTTTACAACAGCAACTTCAACGTTTTACACAGCAAACTTTTACACAGCAAACTTTTACACCAGCAACTTCAACGTTTTACACAGCAAACTTTTACACCAGCAACTTCAACGTTTTACACAGCAAACTTTTACACAGCAAACTTTTACACAGCAAACTTTTACACAGCAAACTTTTACACCAGCAACTTCAACGTTTTACACAGCAAACTTTTACACCAGCAACTTCAACGTTTTACACAGCAAACTTTTACACAGCAAACTTTTACACCAGCAACTTCAACGTTTTACACAGCAAACTTTTACACAGCAAACTTTTACACCAGCAACTTCAACGTTTTACACAGCAAACTTTTACACAGCAAACTTTTACACCAGCAACTTCAACGTTTTACACAGCAAACTTTTACACAGCAAACTTTTACACCAGCAACTTCAACGTTTTACACAGCAAACTTTTACACAGCAAACTTTTACACAGCAAACTTTTACAACAGCAAACTTTTACAACAGCAACTTCAACGTTTTACACAGCAAACTTTTACACAGCAAACTTTTACACAGCAAACTTTTACAACAGCAACTTCAACGTTTTACACAGCAAACTTTTACACAGCAAACTTTTACACAGCAAACTTTTACAACAGCAAACTTTTACAACAGCAAACTTTTACAACAGCAAACTTTTACAACAGCAACTTCAACGTTTTACACAGCAAACTTTTACACAGCAAACTTTTACACAGCAAACTTTTACAACAGCAACTTCAACGTTTTACACAGCAAACTTTTACACAGCAAACTTTTACACAGCAAACTTTTACAACAGCAACTTCAACGTTTTACACAGCAAACTTTTACACAGCAAACTTTTACAACAGCAACTTCAACGTTTTACACAGCAAACTTTTACACAGCAAACTTTTACAACAGCAACTTCAACGTTTTACACAGCAAACTTTTACACAGCAAACTTTTACAACAGCAACTTCAACGTTTTACACAGCAAACTTTTACACAGCAAACTTTTACAACAGCAACTTCAACGTTTTACACAGCAAACTTTTACACAGCAAACTTTTACAACAGCAACTTCAACGTTTTACACAGCAAACTTTTACACAGCAAACTTTTACACAGCAAACTTTTACACAGCAAACTTTTACACCAGCAACTTCAACGTTTTACACAGCAAACTTTTACACAGCAAACTTTTACACCAGCAACTTCAACGTTTTACACAGCAAACTTTTACACAGCAAACTTTTACACAGCAAACTTTTACACCAGCAACTTCAACGTTTTACACAGCAAACTTTTACACAGCAAACTTTTACACAGCAAACTTTTACACCAGCAACTTCAACGTTTTACACAGCAAACTTTTACACAGCAAACTTTTACACCAGCAACTTCAACGTTTTACACAGCAAACTTTTACACAGCAAACTTTTACAACAGCAACTTCAACGTTTTACAGAGCAAACTTTTACACAGCAAACTTTTACAACAGCAACTTCAACGTTTTACAGAGCAAACTTTTACACAGCAAACTTTTACACAGCAAACTTTTACACAGCAAACTTTTACAACAGCAACTTCAACGTTTTACACAGCAAACTTTTACACAGCAAACTTTTACAACAGCAACTTCAACGTTTTACACAGCAAACTTTTACACAGCAAACTTTTACACAGCAAACTTTTACAACAGCAACTTCAACGTTTTACAATAGTTTTACACAGCAAACTTTTACACAGCAAACTTTTACAACAGCAACTTCAACGTTTTACAATAGTTTTACACAGCAAACTTTTACACAGCAAACTTTTACAACAGCAACTTCAACGTTTTACACAGCAAACTTTTACACAGCAAACTTTTACACAGCAAACTTTTACAACAGCAACTTCAACGTTTTACACAGCAAACTTTTACACAGCAAACTTTTACACAGCAAACTTTTACAACAGCAACTTCAACGTTTTACACAGCAAACTTTTACACAGCAAACTTTTACACAGCAAACTTTTACAACAGCAACTTCAACGTTTTACACAGCAAACTTTTACACAGCAAACTTTTACACAGCAAACTTTTACACAGCAAACTTTTACACCAGCAACTTCAACGTTTTACACAGCAAACTTTTACACAGCAAACTTTTACAACAGCAACTTCAACGTTTTACACAGCAAACTTTTACACAGCAAACTTTTACACCAGCAACTTCAACGTTTTACACAGCAAACTTTTACACAGCAAACTTTTACACCAGCAACTTCAACGTTTTACACAGCAAACTTTTACACAGCAAACTTTTACAACAGCAACTTCAACGTTTTACACAGCAAACTTTTACACAGCAAACTTTTACAGAGCAAACATTTACAGAGCAAACATTTACAGAGCAAACATTTACAACAGCAAACTTTTACAACAGCAAACTTTTACAACAGCAACTTCAACGTTTTACACAGCAAACTTTTACACAGCAAACTTTTACAACAGCAACTTCAACGTTTTACACAGCAAACTTTTACACAGCAAACTTTTACACCAGCAACTTCAACGTTTTACACAGCAAACTTTTACACAGCAAACTTTTACAACAGCAACTTCAACGTTTTACACAGCAAACTTTTACACAGCAAACTTTTACAGAGCAAACATTTACAGAGCAAACATTTACAGAGCAAACATTTACAACAGCAAACTTTTACACAGCAAACTTTTACAACAGCAACTTCAACGTTTTACACAGCAAACTTTTACACAGCAAACTTTTACAACAGCAACTTCAACGTTTTACACAGCAAACTTTTACACCAGCAACTTCAACGTTTTACACAGCAAACTTTTACACAGCAAACTTTTACACCAGCAACTTCAACGTTTTACACAGCAAACTTTTACACAGCAAACTTTTACACCAGCAACTTCAACGTTTTACACAGCAAACTTTTACACAGCAAACTTTTACACCAGCAACTTCAACGTTTTACACAGCAAACTTTTACACAGCAAACTTTTACAACAGCAACTTCAACGTTTTACACAGCAAACTTTTACACAGCAAACTTTTACACAGCAAACTTTTACACCAGCAACTTCAACGTTTTACACAGCAAACTTTTACACAGCAAACTTTTACACAGCAAACTTTTACACCAGCAACTTCAACGTTTTACACAGCAAACTTTTACACAGCAAACTTTTACAACAGCAACTTCAACGTTTTACACAGCAAACTTTTACACAGCAAACTTTTACACAGCAAACTTTTACACAGCAAACTTTTACACAGCAAACTTTTACAACAGCAACTTCAACGTTTTACACAGCAAACTTTTACACAGCAAACTTTTACACCAGCAACTTCAACGTTTTACACAGCAAACTTTTACACAGCAAACTTTTACACAGCAAACTTTTACACCAGCAACTTCAACGTTTTACACAGCAAACTTTTACACAGCAAACTTTTACACAGCAAACTTTTACACCAGCAACTTCAACGTTTTACACAGCAAACTTTTACACAGCAAACTTTTACACCAGCAACTTCAACGTTTTACACAGCAAACTTTTACACAGCAAACTTTTACACCAGCAACTTCAACGTTTTACACAGCAAACTTTTACACAGCAAACTTTTACACCAGCAACTTCAACGTTTTACACAGCAAACTTTTACACAGCAAACTTTTACACCAGCAACTTCAACGTTTTACACAGCAAACTTTTACACAGCAAACTTTTACACCAGCAACTTCAACGTTTTACACAGCAAACTTTTACACAGCAAACTTTTACACCAGCAACTTCAACGTTTTACACAGCAAACTTTTACACAGCAAACTTTTACACCAGCAACTTCAACGTTTTACACAGCAAACTTTTACACAGCAAACTTTTACACCAGCAACTTCAACGTTTTACACAGCAAACTTTTACACAGCAAACTTTTACACCAGCAACTTCAACGTTTTACACAGCAAACTTTTACACAGCAAACTTTTACACCAGCAACTTCAACGTTTTACACAGCAAACTTTTACACCGGCAACTTCAACGTTTTACACAGCAAACTTTTACACCGGCAACTTCAACGTTTTACACAGCAAACTTTTACACCGGCAACTTCAACGTTTTACACAGCAAACTTTTACACCGGCAACTTCAACGTTTTACACAGCAAACTTTTACACCGGCAACTTCAACGTTTTACACAGCAAACTTTTACACCGGCAACTTCAACGTTTTACACAGCAAACTTTTACACCGGCAACTTCAACGTTTTACACAGCAAACTTTTACACCGGCAACTTCAACGTTTTACACAGCAAACTTTTACACCGGCAACTTCAACGTTTTACACAGCAAACTTTTACACCGGCAACTTCAACGTTTTACACAGCAAACTTTTACACCGGCAACTTCAACGTTTTACACAGCAAACTTTTACACCGGCAACTTCAACGTTTTACACAGCAAACTTTTACACCGGCAACTTCAACGTTTTACACAGCAAACTTTTACACCGGCAACTTCAACGTTTTACACAGCAAACTTTTACACCGGCAACTTCAACGTTTTACACAGCAAACTTTTACACCGGCAACTTCAACGTTTTACACAGCAAACTTTTACACCGGCAACTTCAACGTTTTACACAGCAAACTTTTACACAGCAAACTTTTACACAGCAAACTTTTACACAGCAAACTTTTACACAGCAAACTTTTACACAGCAAACTTTTACACCGGCAACTTCAACGTTTTACACAGCAAACTTTTACACAGCAAACTTTTACACAGCAAACTTTTACACAGCAAACTTTTACACAGCAAACTTTTACACAGCAAACTTTTACACAGCAAACTTTTACACAGCAAACTTTTACACCGGCAACTTCAACGTTTTACACAGCAAACTTTTACACAGCAAACTTTTACACAGCAAACTTTTACACCGGCAACTTCAACGTTTTACACAGCAAACTTTTACACAGCAAACTTTTACACAGCAAACTTTTACACAGCAAACTTTTACACCGGCAACTTCAACGTTTTACACAGCAAACTTTTACACCGGCAACTTCAACGTTTTACACAGCAAACTTTTACACCGGCAACTTCAACGTTTTACACAGCAAACTTTTACACCGGCAACTTCAACGTTTTACACAGCAAACTTTTACACCGGCAACTTCAACGTTTTACACAGCAAACTTTTACACCGGCAACTTCAACGTTTTACACAGCAAACTTTTACACCGGCAACTTCAACGTTTTACACAGCAAACTTTTACACAGCAAACTTTTACAACGGCAACTTCAACGTTTTACACAGCAAACTTTTACACAGCAAACTTTTACACCGGCAACTTCAACGTTTTACACAGCAAACTTTTACACAGCAAACTTTTACACCGGCAACTTCAACGTTTTACACAGCAAACTTTTACACAGCAAACTTTTACACCGGCAACTTCAACGTTTTACACAGCAAACTTTTACACCGGCAACTTCAACGTTTTACACAGCAAACTTTTACACAGCAAACTTTTACACAGCAAACTTTTACACCGGCAACTTCAACGTTTTACACAGCAAACTTTTACAACGGCAACTTCAACGTTTTACACAGCAAACTTTTACACAGCAAACTTTTACAACGGCAACTTCAACGTTTTACACAGCAAACTTTTACACAGCAAACTTTTACAACAGCAAACTTTTACACAGCAAACTTTTACACAGCAAACTTTTACACAGCAAACTTTTACACCGGCAACTTCAACGTTTTACACAGCAAACTTTTACACCGGCAACTTCAACGTTTTACACAGCAAACTTTTACACCGGCAACTTCAACGTTTTACACAGCAAACTTTTACACCGGCAACTTCAACGTTTTACACAGCAAACTTTTACACCGGCAACTTCAACGTTTTACACAGCAAACTTTTACACAGCAAACTTTTACACCGGCAACTTCAACGTTTTACACAGCAAACTTTTACACAGCAAACTTTTACAACGGCAACTTCAACGTTTTACACAGCAAACTTTTACACAGCAAACTTTTACACCGGCAACTTCAACGTTTTACACAGCAAACTTTTACACAGCAAACTTTTACACCGGCAACTTCAACGTTTTACACAGCAAACTTTTACACCGGCAACTTCAACGTTTTACACAGCAAACTTTTACACAGCAAACTTTTACACAGCAAACTTTTACACCGGCAACTTCAACGTTTTACACAGCAAACTTTTACACCGGCAACTTCAACGTTTTACACAGCAAACTTTTACACAGCAAACTTTTACACCGGCAACTTCAACGTTTTACACAGCAAACTTTTACACAGCAAACTTTTACAACAGCAAACTTTTACACAGCAAACTTTTACACCGGCAACTTCAACGTTTTACACAGCAAACTTTTACACCGGCAACTTCAACGTTTTACACAGCAAACTTTTACACCGGCAACTTCAACGTTTTACACAGCAAACTTTTACACCGGCAACTTCAACGTTTTACACAGCAAACTTTTACACCGGCAACTTCAACGTTTTACACAGCAAACTTTTACACCGGCAACTTCAACGTTTTACACAGCAAACTTTTACACAGCAAACTTTTACAACGGCAACTTCAACGTTTTACACAGCAAACTTTTACACAGCAAACTTTTACACCGGCAACTTCAACGTTTTACACAGCAAACTTTTACACAGCAAACTTTTACACCGGCAACTTCAACGTTTTACACAGCAAACTTTTACACCGGCAACTTCAACGTTTTACACAGCAAACTTTTACACCGGCAACTTCAACGTTTTACACAGCAAACTTTTACACAGCAAACTTTTACACCGGCAACTTCAACGTTTTACACAGCAAACTTTTACACAGCAAACTTTTACAACAGCAAACTTTTACACAGCAAACTTTTACACAGCAAACTTTTACACCGGCAACTTCAACGTTTTACACAGCAAACTTTTACACCGGCAACTTCAACGTTTTACACAGCAAACTTTTACACCGGCAACTTCAACGTTTTACACAGCAAACTTTTACACCGGCAACTTCAACGTTTTACACAGCAAACTTTTACACCGGCAACTTCAACGTTTTACACAGCAAACTTTTACACCGGCAACTTCAACGTTTTACACAGCAAACTTTTACACCGGCAACTTCAACGTTTTACACAGCAAACTTTTACACCGGCAACTTCAACGTTTTACACAGCAAACTTTTACACCGGCAACTTCAACGTTTTACACAGCAAACTTTTACACCGGCAACTTCAACGTTTTACACAGCAAACTTTTACACCGGCAACTTCAACGTTTTACACAGCAAACTTTTACACCGGCAACTTCAACGTTTTACACAGCAAACTTTTACACCGGCAACTTCAACGTTTTACACAGCAAACTTTTACACCGGCAACTTCAACGTTTTACACAGCAAACTTTTACACCGGCAACTTCAACGTTTTACACAGCAAACTTTTACACCGGCAACTTCAACGTTTTACACAGCAAACTTTTACACCGGCAACTTCAACGTTTTACACAGCAAACTTTTACACCGGCAACTTCAACGTTTTACACAGCAAACTTTTACACCGGCAACTTCAACGTTTTACACAGCAAACTTTTACACCGGCAACTTCAACGTTTTACACAGCAAACTTTTACACCGGCAACTTCAACGTTTTACACAGCAAACTTTTACACCGGCAACTTCAACGTTTTACACAGCAAACTTTTACACCGGCAACTTCAACGTTTTACACAGCAAACTTTTACACCGGCAACTTCAACGTTTTACACAGCAAACTTTTACACCGGCAACTTCAACGTTTTACACAGCAAACTTTTACACCGGCAACTTCAACGTTTTACACAGCAAACTTTTACACCGGCAACTTCAACGTTTTACACAGCAAACTTTTACACCGGCAACTTCAACGTTTTACACAGCAAACTTTTACACCGGCAACTTCAACGTTTTACACAGCAAACTTTTACACCGGCAACTTCAACGTTTTACACAGCAAACTTTTACACCGGCAACTTCAACGTTTTACACAGCAAACTTTTACACCGGCAACTTCAACGTTTTACACAGCAAACTTTTACACCGGCAACTTCAACGTTTTACACAGCAAACTTTTACACCGGCAACTTCAACGTTTTACACAGCAAACTTTTACACCGGCAACTTCAACGTTTTACACAGCAAACTTTTACACCGGCAACTTCAACGTTTTACACAGCAAACTTTTACACCGGCAACTTCAACGTTTTACACAGCAAACTTTTACACCGGCAACTTCAACGTTTTACACAGCAAACTTTTACACCGGCAACTTCAACGTTTTACACAGCAAACTTTTACACCGGCAACTTCAACGTTTTACACAGCAAACTTTTACACAGCAAACTTTTACACAGCAAACTTTTACACAGCAAACTTTTACACAGCAAACTTTTACACAGCAAACTTTTACACAGCAAACTTTTACACAGCAAACTTTTACACCGGCAACTTCAACGTTTTACACAGCAAACTTTTACACCGGCAACTTCAACGTTTTACACAGCAAACTTTTACACCGGCAACTTCAACGTTTTACACAGCAAACTTTTACACCGGCAACTTCAACGTTTTACACAGCAAACTTTTACACCGGCAACTTCAACGTTTTACACAGCAAACTTTTACACCGGCAACTTCAACGTTTTACACAGCAAACTTTTACACCGGCAACTTCAACGTTTTACACAGCAAACTTTTACACCGGCAACTTCAACGTTTTACACAGCAAACTTTTACACCGGCAACTTCAACGTTTTACACAGCAAACTTTTACACCGGCAACTTCAACGTTTTACACAGCAAACTTTTACACCGGCAACTTCAACGTTTTACACAGCAAACTTTTACACCGGCAACTTCAACGTTTTACACAGCAAACTTTTACACCGGCAACTTCAACGTTTTACACAGCAAACTTTTACACAGCAAACTTTTACACAGCAAACTTTTACACAGCAAACTTTTACACAGCAAACTTTTACACCGGCAACTTCAACGTTTTACACAGCAAACTTTTACACCGGCAACTTCAACGTTTTACACAGCAAACTTTTACACCGGCAACTTCAACGTTTTACACAGCAAACTTTTACACCGGCAACTTCAACGTTTTACACAGCAAACTTTTACACCGGCAACTTCAACGTTTTACACAGCAAACTTTTACACCGGCAACTTCAACGTTTTACACAGCAAACTTTTACACCGGCAACTTCAACGTTTTACACAGCAAACTTTTACACTGGCAACTTCAACGTTTTACACAGCAAACTTTTACACCGGCAACTTCAACGTTTTACACAGCAAACTTTTACACAGCAAACTTTTACACAGCAAACTTTTACACAGCAAACTTTTACACAGCAAACTTTTACACAGCAAACTTTTACACAGCAAACTTTTACACAGCAAACTTTTACACAGCAAACTTTTACACAGCAAACTTTTACACAGCAAACTTTTACACAGCAAACTTTTACACAGCAAACTTTTACACCGGCAACTTCAACGTTTTACACAGCAAACTTTTACACCGGCAACTTCAACGTTTTACACAGCAAACTTTTACACCGGCAACTTCAACGTTTTACACAGCAAACTTTTACACCGGCAACTTCAACGTTTTACACAGCAAACTTTTACACCGGCAACTTCAACGTTTTACACAGCAAACTTTTACACCGGCAACTTCAACGTTTTACACAGCAAACTTTTACACCGGCAACTTCAACGTTTTACACAGCAAACTTTTACACCGGCAACTTCAACGTTTTACACAGCAAACTTTTACACCGGCAACTTCAACGTTTTACACAGCAAACTTTTACACCGGCAACTTCAACGTTTTACACAGCAAACTTTTACACCGGCAACTTCAACGTTTTACACAGCAAACTTTTACACAGCAAACTTTTACACAGCAAACTTTTACACAGCAAACTTTTACACAGCAAACTTTTACACAGCAAACTTTTACACAGCAAACTTTTACACCGGCAACTTCAACGTTTTACACAGCAAACTTTTACACCGGCAACTTCAACGTTTTACACAGCAAACTTTTACACCGGCAACTTCAACGTTTTACACAGCAAACTTTTACACCGGCAACTTCAACGTTTTACACAGCAAACTTTTACACCGGCAACTTCAACGTTTTACACAGCAAACTTTTACACCGGCAACTTCAACGTTTTACACAGCAAACTTTTACACCGGCAACTTCAACGTTTTACACAGCAAACTTTTACACCGGCAACTTCAACGTTTTACACAGCAAACTTTTACACCGGCAACTTCAACGTTTTACACAGCAAACTTTTACACCGGCAACTTCAACGTTTTACACAGCAAACTTTTACACCGGCAACTTCAACGTTTTACACAGCAAACTTTTACACCGGCAACTTCAACGTTTTACACAGCAAACTTTTACACCGGCAACTTCAACGTTTTACACAGCAAACTTTTACACCGGCAACTTCAACGTTTTACACAGCAAACTTTTACACCGGCAACTTCAACGTTTTACACAGCAAACTTTTACACCGGCAACTTCAACGTTTTACACAGCAAACTTTTACACCGGCAACTTCAACGTTTTACACAGCAAACTTTTACACCGGCAACTTCAACGTTTTACACAGCAAACTTTTACACCGGCAACTTCAACGTTTTACACAGCAAACTTTTACACCGGCAACTTCAACGTTTTACACAGCAAACTTTTACACCGGCAACTTCAACGTTTTACACAGCAAACTTTTACACAGCAAACTTTTCCACCAGCAACTTCAACGTTTTACACAGCAAACTTTTACACAGCAAACTTTTCCACCAGCAACTTCAACGTTTTACACAGCAAACTTTTACACAGCAAACTTTTACAACAGCAACTTCAACGTTTTACACAGCAAACTTTTACACAGCAAACTTTTACAGAGCAAACATTTACACAGCAAACTTTTACAACAGCAACTTCAACGTTTTACACAGCAAACTTTTACACAGCAAACTTTTACAGAGCAAACATTTACACAGCAAACTTTTACAACAGCAAACTTTTACAACAGCAAACTTTTACAACAGCAAACTTTTACACAGCAAACTTTTACAACAGCAACTTCAACGTTTTACACAGCAAACTTTTACACAGCAAACTTTTACACAGCAAACTTTTACACAGCAAACTTTTACACAGCAAACTTTTACAACAGCAACTTCAACGTTTTACACAGCAAACTTTTACACAGCAAACTTTTACAACAGCAACTTCAACGTTTTACACAGCAAACTTTTACACAGCAAACTTTTACAACAGCAACTTCAACGTTTTACACAGCAAACTTTTACACAGCAAACTTTTACAACAGCAACTTCAACGTTTTACACAGCAAACTTTTACACAGCAAACTTTTACAACAGCAACTTCAACGTTTTACACAGCAAACTTTTACACAGCAAACTTTTACAACAGCAACTTCAACGTTTTACACAGCAAACTTTTACACAGCAAACTTTTACAACAGCAACTTCAACGTTTTACACAGCAAACTTTTACACAGCAAACTTTTACAACAGCAACTTCAACGTTTTACACAGCAAACTTTTACAACAGCAACTTCAACGTTTTACACAGCAAACTTTTACACAGCAAACTTTTACACCAGCAACTTCAACGTTTTACACAGCAAACTTTTACACAGCAAACTTTTACACAGCAAACTTTTACACAGCAAACTTTTACACAGCAAACTTTTACACAGCAAACTTTTACACAGCAAACTTTTACACAGCAAACTTTTACACAGCAAACTTTTACACAGCAAACTTTTACACAGCAAACTTTTACAACAGCAACTTCAACGTTTTACACAGCAAACTTTTACACAGCAAACTTTTACAACAGCAACTTCAACGTTTTACACAGCAAACTTTTACACAGCAAACTTTTACAACAGCAACTTCAACGTTTTACACAGCAAACTTTTACACAGCAAACTTTTACAACAGCAACTTCAACGTTTTACACAGCAAACTTTTACACAGCAAACTTTTACAACAGCAACTTCAACGTTTTACACAGCAAACTTTTACACAGCAAACTTTTACAACAGCAACTTCAACGTTTTACACAGCAAACTTTTACACAGCAAACTTTTACAACAGCAACTTCAACGTTTTACACAGCAAACTTTTACACAGCAAACTTTTACAACAGCAACTTCAACGTTTTACACAGCAAACTTTTACAACAGCAACTTCAACGTTTTACACAGCAAACTTTTACACAGCAAACTTTTACACAGCAAACTTTTACAACAGCAACTTCAACGTTTTACACAGCAAACTTTTACACAGCAAACTTTTACACAGCAAACTTTTACAACAGCAACTTCAACGTTTTACACAGCAAACTTTTACAACAGCAACTTCAACGTTTTACACAGCAAACTTTTACACCAGCAACTTCAACGTTTTACACAGCAAACTTTTACACCAGCAACTTCAACGTTTTACACAGCAAACTTTTACACAGCAAACTTTTACACCAGCAACTTCAACGTTTTACACAGCAAACTTTTACACAGCAAACTTTTACACCAGCAACTTCAACGTTTTACACAGCAAACTTTTACACAGCAAACTTTTACACCAGCAACTTCAACGTTTTACACAGCAAACTTTTACACAGCAAACTTTTACACCAGCAACTTCAACGTTTTACACAGCAAACTTTTACACAGCAAACTTTTACACCAGCAACTTCAACGTTTTACACAGCAAACTTTTACAAAGCAAACTTTTACACCAGCAACTTCAACGTTTTACACAGCAAACTTTTACACAGCAAACTTTTACACAGCAAACTTTTACAACAGCAAACTTTTACAACAGCAACTTCAACGTTTTACACAGCAAACTTTTACACAGCAAACTTTTACACAGCAAACTTTTACAACAGCAACTTCAACGTTTTACACAGCAAACTTTTACACAGCAAACTTTTACACAGCAAACTTTTACAACAGCAAACTTTTACAACAGCAAACTTTTACAACAGCAACTTCAACGTTTTACACAGCAAACTTTTACACAGCAAACTTTTACACAGCAAACTTTTACAACAGCAACTTCAACGTTTTACACAGCAAACTTTTACACAGCAAACTTTTACACAGCAAACTTTTACAACAGCAACTTCAACGTTTTACACAGCAAACTTTTACACAGCAAACTTTTACAACAGCAACTTCAACGTTTTACACAGCAAACTTTTACACAGCAAACTTTTACAACAGCAACTTCAACGTTTTACACAGCAAACTTTTACACAGCAAACTTTTACAACAGCAACTTCAACGTTTTACACAGCAAACTTTTACACAGCAAACTTTTACACAGCAAACTTTTACACAGCAAACTTTTACACCAGCAACTTCAACGTTTTACACAGCAAACTTTTACACAGCAAACTTTTACACCAGCAACTTCAACGTTTTACACAGCAAACTTTTACACAGCAAACTTTTACACAGCAAACTTTTACACCAGCAACTTCAACGTTTTACACAGCAAACTTTTACACAGCAAACTTTTACACCAGCAACTTCAACGTTTTACACAGCAAACTTTTACACAGCAAACTTTTACACCAGCAACTTCAACGTTTTACACAGCAAACTTTTACACAGCAAACTTTTACAACAGCAACTTCAACGTTTTACAGAGCAAACTTTTACACAGCAAACTTTTACAACAGCAACTTCAACGTTTTACAGAGCAAACTTTTA
The DNA here is from genome assembly GCF_026419915.1 of Harpia harpyja. NCBI lineage: Eukaryota > Metazoa > Chordata > Aves > Accipitriformes > Accipitridae > Harpia > Harpia harpyja. The sequence goes on from NC_068946.1 coordinate 65,489, forward strand.
CACAGCAAACTTTTACACAGCAAACTTTTACACAGCAAACTTTTACAACAGCAACTTCAACGTTTTACACAGCAAACTTTTACACAGCAAACTTTTACAACAGCAACTTCAACGTTTTACACAGCAAACTTTTACACAGCAAACTTTTACACAGCAAACTTTTACACCAGCAACTTCAACGTTTTACAATAGTTTTACACAGCAAACTTTTACACAGCAAACTTTTACAACAGCAACTTCAACGTTTTACAATAGTTTTACACAGCAAACTTTTACACAGCAAACTTTTACAACAGCAACTTCAACGTTTTACAATAGTTTTACACAGCAAACTTTTACACAGCAAACTTTTACAACAGCAACTTCAACGTTTTACACAGCAAACTTTTACAAAGCAAACTTTTACACAGCAAACTTTTACAACAGCAACTTCAACGTTTTACACAGCAAACTTTTACACAGCAAACTTTTACACAGCAAACTTTTACAACAGCAACTTCAACGTTTTACACAGCAAACTTTTACACAGCAAACTTTTACACAGCAAACTTTTACAACAGCAACTTCAACGTTTTACACAGCAAACTTTTACACAGCAAACTTTTACACAGCAAACTTTTACAACAGCAACTTCAACGTTTTACACAGCAAACTTTTACACAGCAAACTTTTACACAGCAAACTTTTACACAGCAAACTTTTACACCAGCAACTTCAACGTTTTACACAGCAAACTTTTACACCGGCAACTTCAACGTTTTACACAGCAAACTTTTACACAGCAAACTTTTACAACGGCAACTTCAACGTTTTACACAGCAAACTTTTACACAGCAAACTTTTACACCGGCAACTTCAACGTTTTACACAGCAAACTTTTACACAGCAAACTTTTACAACAGCAACTTCAACGTTTTACACAGCAAACTTTTACACAGCAAACTTTTACAGAGCAAACATTTACAGAGCAAACATTTACAGAGCAAACATTTACAGAGCAAACATTTACAACAGCAAACTTTTACAACAGCAAACTTTTACAACAGCAACTTCAACGTTTTACACAGCAAACTTTTACACAGCAAACTTTTACAACAGCAACTTCAACGTTTTACACAGCAAACTTTTACACAGCAAACTTTTACAACAGCAACTTCAACGTTTTACACAGCAAACTTTTACAACAGCAACTTCAACGTTTTACACAGCAAACTTTTACACAGCAAACTTTTACAACAGCAACTTCAACGTTTTACACAGCAAACTTTTACACAGCAAACTTTTACAACAGCAACTTCAACGTTTTACACAGCAAACTTTTACACAGCAAACTTTTACAACAGCAACTTCAACGTTTTACACAGCAAACTTTTACAACAGCAACTTCAACGTTTTACACAGCAAACTTTTACACAGCAAACTTTTACACAGCAAACTTTTACACCAGCAACTTCAACGTTTTACACAGCAAACTTTTACACAGCAAACTTTTACACAGCAAACTTTTACACCAGCAACTTCAACGTTTTACACAGCAAACTTTTACACAGCAAACTTTTACACAGCAAACTTTTACACCAGCAACTTCAACGTTTTACACAGCAAACTTTTACACAGCAAACTTTTACAACAGCAACTTCAACGTTTTACACAGCAAACTTTTACACAGCAAACTTTTACAACAGCAACTTCAACGTTTTACACAGCAAACTTTTACACAGCAAACTTTTACACCAGCAACTTCAACGTTTTACACAGCAAACTTTTACACAGCAAACTTTTACACCAGCAACTTCAACGTTTTACACAGCAAACTTTTACACAGCAAACTTTTACACCAGCAACTTCAACGTTTTACACAGCAAACTTTTACACAGCAAACTTTTACACCAGCAACTTCAACGTTTTACACAGCAAACTTTTACACAGCAAACTTTTACACCAGCAACTTCAACGTTTTACACAGCAAACTTTTACACAGCAAACTTTTACACCAGCAACTTCAACGTTTTACACAGCAAACTTTTACACAGCAAACTTTTACACCAGCAACTTCAACGTTTTACACAGCAAACTTTTACACAGCAAACTTTTACACCAGCAACTTCAACGTTTTACACAGCAAACTTTTACACAGCAAACTTTTACACCAGCAACTTCAACGTTTTACACAGCAAACTTTTACACAGCAAACTTTTACACCAGCAACTTCAACGTTTTACACAGCAAACTTTTACACAGCAAACTTTTACACCAGCAACTTCAACGTTTTACACAGCAAACTTTTACACAGCAAACTTTTACACCAGCAACTTCAACGTTTTACACAGCAAACTTTTACACAGCAAACTTTTACACCAGCAACTTCAACGTTTTACACAGCAAACTTTTACACAGCAAACTTTTACACCAGCAACTTCAACGTTTTACACAGCAAACTTTTACACAGCAAACTTTTACACCAGCAACTTCAACGTTTTACACAGCAAACTTTTACACAGCAAACTTTTACACCAGCAACTTCAACGTTTTACACAGCAAACTTTTACACAGCAAACTTTTACACCAGCAACTTCAACGTTTTACACAGCAAACTTTTACACAGCAAACTTTTACACCAGCAACTTCAACGTTTTACACAGCAAACTTTTACACAGCAAACTTTTACACCAGCAACTTCAACGTTTTACACAGCAAACTTTTACACAGCAAACTTTTACACCAGCAACTTCAACGTTTTACACAGCAAACTTTTACACAGCAAACTTTTACACCAGCAACTTCAACGTTTTACACAGCAAACTTTTACACAGCAAACTTTTACACCAGCAACTTCAACGTTTTACACAGCAAACTTTTACACAGCAAACTTTTACACCAGCAACTTCAACGTTTTACACAGCAAACTTTTACACAGCAAACTTTTACAACAGCAACTTCAACGTTTTACACAGCAAACTTTTACACAGCAAACTTTTACACAGCAAACTTTTACACAGCAAACTTTTACACAGCAAACTTTTACAACAGCAACTTCAACGTTTTACACAGCAAACTTTTACACAGCAAACTTTTACACAGCAAACTTTTACAACAGCAACTTCAACGTTTTACACAGCAAACTTTTACACAGCAAACTTTTACACAGCAAACTTTTACACCAGCAACTTCAACGTTTTACACAGCAAACTTTTACACAGCAAACTTTTACACCAGCAACTTCAACGTTTTACACAGCAAACTTTTACACAGCAAACTTTTACACCAGCAACTTCAACGTTTTACACAGCAAACTTTTACACAGCAAACTTTTACACCAGCAACTTCAACGTTTTACACAGCAAACTTTTACACAGCAAACTTTTACACCAGCAACTTCAACGTTTTACACAGCAAACTTTTACACAGCAAACTTTTACACCAGCAACTTCAACGTTTTACACAGCAAACTTTTACACAGCAAACTTTTACACAGCAAACTTTTACACAGCAAACTTTTACACAGCAAACTTTTACAACAGCAACTTCAACGTTTTACACAGCAAACTTTTACACAGCAAACTTTTACACAGCAAACTTTTACAACAGCAACTTCAACGTTTTACACAGCAAACTTTTACACAGCAAACTTTTACACAGCAAACTTTTACACCAGCAACTTCAACGTTTTACACAGCAAACTTTTACACAGCAAACTTTTACACCAGCAACTTCAACGTTTTACACAGCAAACTTTTACACAGCAAACTTTTACACCAGCAACTTCAACGTTTTACACAGCAAACTTTTACACAGCAAACTTTTACACCAGCAACTTCAACGTTTTACACAGCAAACTTTTACACAGCAAACTTTTACACCAGCAACTTCAACGTTTTACACAGCAAACTTTTACACAGCAAACTTTTACAACAGCAACTTCAACGTTTTACACAGCAAACTTTTACACAGCAAACTTTTACACAGCAAACTTTTACACAGCAAACTTTTACACAGCAATCTTTTACAACAGCAACTTCAACGTTTTACACAGCAAACTTTTACACAGCAAACTTTTACACAGCAAACTTTTACAACAGCAACTTCAACGTTTTACACAGCAAACTTTTACACAGCAAACTTTTACACAGCAAACTTTTACAACAGCAACTTCAACGTTTTACACAGCAAACTTTTACACAGCAAACTTTTACACAGCAAACTTTTACAACAGCAACTTCAACGTTTTACACAGCAAACTTTTACACAGCAAACTTTTACACAGCAAACTTTTACACCAGCAACTTCAACGTTTTACACAGCAAACTTTTACACAGCAAACTTTTACACCAGCAACTTCAACGTTTTACACAGCAAACTTTTACACAGCAAACTTTTACACCAGCAACTTCAACGTTTTACACAGCAAACTTTTACACAGCAAACTTTTACACAGCAAACTTTTACACCAGCAACTTCAACGTTTTACACAGCAAACTTTTACACAGCAAACTTTTACACAGCAAACTTTTACACCAGCAACTTCAACGTTTTACACAGCAAACTTTTACACAGCAAACTTTTACACCAGCAACTTCAACGTTTTACACAGCAAACTTTTACACAGCAAACTTTTACACCAGCAACTTCAACGTTTTACACAGCAAACTTTTACAACAGCAACTTCAACGTTTTACAGAGCAAACTTTTACACAGCAAACTTTTACACAGCAAACTTTTACAACAGCAACTTCAACGTTTTACACAGCAAACTTTTACACAGCAAACTTTTACAACAGCAACTTCAACGTTTTACACAGCAAACTTTTACACAGCAAACTTTTACACAGCAAACTTTTACAACAGCAACTTCAACGTTTTACAAGTTTTACACAGCAAACTTTTACACAGCAAACTTTTACAACAGCAACTTCAACGTTTTACACAGCAAACTTTTACACAGCAAACTTTTACACAGCAAACTTTTACACCAGCAACTTCAACGTTTTACACAGCAAACTTTTACACAGCAAACTTTTACACCAGCAACTTCAACGTTTTACACAGCAAACTTTTACACAGCAAACTTTTACACCAGCAACTTCAACGTTTTACACAGCAAACTTTTACACAGCAAACTTTTACACCAGCAACTTCAACGTTTTACACAGCAAACTTTTAGACAGCAAACTTTTACACCAGCAACTTCAACGTTTTACACAGCAAACTTTTACACAGCAAACTTTTACACCAGCAACTTCAACGTTTTACACAGCAAACTTTTACACAGCAAACTTTTACACAGCAAACTTTTACACCAGCAACTTCAACGTTTTACACAGCAAACTTTTACACAGCAAACTTTTACACAGCAAACTTTTACACAGCAAACTTTTACACCAGCAACTTCAACGTTTTACACAGCAAACTTTTACACAGCAAACTTTTACACCAGCAACTTCAACGTTTTACACAGCAAACTTTTACACAGCAAACTTTTACACCAGCAACTTCAACGTTTTACACAGCAAACTTTTACACAGCAAACTTTTACACCAGCAACTTCAACGTTTTACACAGCAAACTTTTACACAGCAAACTTTTACACCAGCAACTTCAACGTTTTACACAGCAAACTTTTACACAGCAAACTTTTACAACAGCAACTTCAACGTTTTACAGAGCAAACTTTTACACAGCAAACTTTTACAACAGCAACTTCAACGTTTTACAGAGCAAACTTTTACACAGCAAACTTTTACACAGCAAACTTTTACACAGCAAACTTTTACACAGCAAACTTTTACACAGCAAACTTTTACACAGCAAACTTTTACACAGCAAACTTTTACACAGCAAACTTTTACAACAGCAACTTCAACGTTTTACACAGCAAACTTTTACACAGCAAACTTTTACACAGCAAACTTTTACACAGCAAACTTTTACACAGCAAACTTTTACAACAGCAACTTCAACGTTTTACAATAGTTTTACACAGCAAACTTTTACACAGCAAACTTTTACACAGCAAACTTTTACACAGCAAACTTTTACACAGCAAACTTTTACACAGCAAACTTTTACACCGGCAACTTCAACGTTTTACACAGCAAACTTTTACACCGGCAACTTCAACGTTTTACACAGCAAACTTTTACACCGGCAACTTCAACGTTTTACACAGCAAACTTTTACACCGGCAACTTCAACGTTTTACACAGCAAACTTTTACACCGGCAACTTCAACGTTTTACACAGCAAACTTTTACACCGGCAACTTCAACGTTTTACACAGCAAACTTTTACACCGGCAACTTCAACGTTTTACACAGCAAACTTTTACACCGGCAACTTCAACGTTTTACACAGCAAACTTTTACACCGGCAACTTCAACGTTTTACACAGCAAACTTTTACACCGGCAACTTCAACGTTTTACACAGCAAACTTTACACAGCAAACTTTTACAACAGCAACTTCAACGTTTTACACAGCAAACTTTACACAGCAAACTTTTACAACAGCAACTTCAACGTTTTACACAGCAAACTTTTACACAGCAAACTTTTACAACAGCAACTTCAACGTTTTACACAGCAAACTTTTACACAGCAAACTTTTACAACAGCAACTTCAACGTTTTACACAGCAAACTTTTACACAGCAAACTTTTACAACAGCAACTTCAACGTTTTACACAGCAAACTTTTACACAGCAAACTTTTACAACAGCAACTTCAACGTTTTACACAGCAAACTTTTACACAGCAAACTTTTACAACAGCAACTTCAACGTTTTACACAGCAAACTTTTACACAGCAAACTTTTACAACAGCAACTTCAACGTTTTACACAGCAAACTTTTACACAGCAAACTTTTACAACAGCAACTTCAACGTTTTACACAGCAAACTTTTACACAGCAAACTTTTACACAGCAAACTTTTACAACAGCAACTTCAACGTTTTACACAGCAAACTTTTACACAGCAAACTTTTACACAGCAAACTTTTACACAGCAAACTTCAACGTTTTACACAGCAAACTTTTACACAGCAAACTTTTCCACCAGCAACTTCAATGTTTTACACAGCAAACTTTTACACAGCAAACTTTTACAACAGCAACTTCAACGTTTTACACAGCAAACTTTTACACAGCAAACTTTTACAACAGCAACTTCAACGTTTTACACAGCAAACTTTTACACAGCAAACTTTTACAACAGCAACTTCAACGTTTTACACAGCAAACTTTTACACAGCAAACTTTTACAACAGCAACTTCAACGTTTTACACAGCAAACTTTTACACAGCAAACTTTTACACAGCAAACTTTTACAACAGCAACTTCAACGTTTTACACAGCAAACTTTTACACCAGCAACTTCAACGTTTTACACAGCAAACTTTTACACAGCAAACTTTTACACCAGCAACTTCAACGTTTTACACAGCAAACTTTTACACAGCAAACTTTTACACCAGCAACTTCAACGTTTTACACAGCAAACTTTTACACAGCAAACTTTTACACCAGCAACTTCAACGTTTTACACAGCAAACTTTTACACAGCAAACTTTTACACCAGCAACTTCAACGTTTTACACAGCAAACTTTTACACAGCAAACTTTTACACAGCAAACTTTTACACAGCAAACTTTTACACAGCAAACTTTTACACAGCAAACTTTTACACAGCAAACTTTTACACCAGCAACTTCAACGTTTTACACAGCAAACTTTTACACAGCAAACTTTTACACAGCAAACTTTTACACAGCAAACTTTTACACAGCAAACTTTTACACAGCAAACTTTTACAACAGCAACTTCAACGTTTTACACAGCAAACTTTTACACAGCAAACTTTTACAACAGCAACTTCAACGTTTTACAATAGTTTTACACAGCAAACTTTTACACAGCAAACTTTTACAACAGCAACTTCAACGTTTTACACAGCAAACTTTTACACAGCAAACTTTTACACCAGCAACTTCAACGTTTTACACAGCAAACTTTTACACAGCAAACCTTTACACCAGCAACTTCAACGTTTTACACAGCAAACTTTTACACAGCAAACTTTTACAACAGCAACTTCAACGTTTTACACAGCAAACTTTTACACAGCAAACTTTTACAACAGCAACTTCAACGTTTTACACAGCAAACTTTTACACAGCAAACTTTTACAACAGCAACTTCAACGTTTTACACAGCAAACTTTTACACAGCAAACTTTTACAACAGCAACTTCAACGTTTTACACAGCAAACTTACACAGCAAACTTTTACAACAGCAACTTCAACGTTTTACACAGCAAACTTTTACACAGCAAACTTTTACAACAGCAACTTCAACGTTTTACACAGCAAACTTTTACACAGCAAACTTTTACAACAGCAACTTCAACGTTTTACACAGCAAACTTTTACACAGCAAACTTTTACAACAGCAACTTCAACGTTTTACACAGCAAACTTTTACACAGCAAACTTTTACAACAGCAACTTCAACGTTTTACACAGCAAACTTTTACACAGCAAACTTTTACAACAGCAACTTCAACGTTTTACACAGCAAACTTTTACACAGCAAACTTTTACAACAGCAACTTCAACGTTTTACACAGCAAACTTTTACACAGCAAACTTTTACACAGCAAACTTTTACACAGCAAACTTTTACACAGCAAACTTTTACACAGCAAACTTTTACACAGCAAACTTTTACACAGCAAACTTTTACACAGCAAACTTTTACACAGCAAACTTTTACACAGCAAACTTTTACACAGCAAACTTTTACACAGCAAACTTTTACAACAGCAACTTCAACGTTTTACACAGCAAACTTTTACACAGCAAACTTTTACACCAGCAACTTCAACGTTTTACACAGCAAACTTTTACACAGCAAACTTTTACACCAGCAACTTCAACGTTTTACACAGCAAACTTTTACACAGCAAACTTTTACACCAGCAACTTCAACGTTTTACACAGCAAACTTTTACACAGCAAACTTTTACACCAGCAACTTCAACGTTTTACACAGCAAACTTTTACACAGCAAACTTTTACACCAGCAACTTCAACGTTTTACACAGCAAACTTTTACACAGCAAACTTTTACACCAGCAACTTCAACGTTTTACACAGCAAACTTTTACACAGCAAACTTTTACACCAGCAACTTCAACGTTTTACACAGCAAACTTTTACACAGCAAACTTTTACACCAGCAACTTCAACGTTTTACACAGCAAACTTTTACACAGCAAACTTTTACACCAGCAACTTCAACGTTTTACACAGCAAACTTTTACACAGCAAACTTTTACAACAGCAACTTCAACGTTTTACACAGCAAACTTTTACACAGCAAACTTTTACAACAGCAACTTCAACGTTTTACACAGCAAACTTTTACACAGCAAACTTTTACAACAGCAACTTCAACGTTTTACACAGCAAACTTTTACAACAGCAACTTCAACGTTTTACACAGCAAACTTTTACACAGCAAACTTTTACAACAGCAACTTCAACGTTTTACACAGCAAACTTTTACACAGCAAACTTTTACACAGCAAACTTTTACACAGCAAACTTTTACAACAGCAACTTCAACGTTTTACACAGCAAACTTTTACACAGCAAACTTTTACACAGCAAACTTTTACACAGCAAACTTTTACAACAGCAACTTCAACGTTTTACACAGCAAACTTTTACACAGCAAACTTTTACACAGCAAACTTTTACACCAGCAACTTCAACGTTTTACACAGCAAACTTTTACACAGCAAACTTTTACAACAGCAACTTCAACGTTTTACACAGCAAACTTTTACACAGCAAACTTTTACACCAGCAACTTCAACGTTTTACACAGCAAACTTTTACACAGCAAACTTTTACACCAGCAACTTCAACGTTTTACACAGCAAACTTTTACACAGCAAACTTTTACACCAGCAACTTCAACGTTTTACACAGCAAACTTTTACACAGCAAACTTTTACACCAGCAACTTCAACGTTTTACACAGCAAACTTTTACACAGCAAACTTTTACACCAGCAACTTCAACGTTTTACACAGCAAACTTTTACACAGCAAACTTTTACACCAGCAACTTCAACGTTTTACACAGCAAACTTTTACACAGCAAACTTTTACAACAGCAACTTCAACGTTTTACACAGCAAACTTTTACACAGCAAACTTTTACACAGCAAACTTTTACACAGCAAACTTTTACACAGCAAACTTTTACAACAGCAACTTCAACGTTTTACACAGCAAACTTTTACACAGCAAACTTTTACAACAGCAACTTCAACGTTTTACACAGCAAACTTTTACACAGCAAACTTTTACACAGCAAACTTTTACAACAGCAACTTCAACGTTTTACACAGCAAACTTTTACAACAGCAACTTCAACGTTTTACACAGCAAACTTTTACACAGCAAACTTTTACACCAGCAACTTCAACGTTTTACACAGCAAACTTTTACACAGCAAACTTTTACACCAGCAACTTCAACGTTTTACACAGCAAACTTTTACACAGCAAACTTTTACACCAGCAACTTCAACGTTTTACACAGCAAACTTTTACACAGCAAACTTTTACACAGCAAACTTTTACACCAGCAACTTCAACGTTTTACACAGCAAACTTTTACACAGCAAACTTTTACACAGCAAACTTTTACACCAGCAACTTCAACGTTTTACACAGCAAACTTTTACACAGCAAACTTTTACACCAGCAACTTCAACGTTTTACACAGCAAACTTTTACACAGCAAACTTTTACACCAGCAACTTCAACGTTTTACACAGCAAACTTTTACAACAGCAACTTCAACGTTTTACAGAGCAAACTTTTACACAGCAAACTTTTACACAGCAAACTTTTACACAGCAAACTTTTACAACAGCAACTTCAACGTTTTACACAGCAAACTTTTACACAGCAAACTTTTACAACAGCAACTTCAACGTTTTACACAGCAAACTTTTACACAGCAAACTTTTACACAGCAAACTTTTACAACAGCAACTTCAACGTTTTACAAGTTTTACACAGCAAACTTTTACACAGCAAACTTTTACAACAGCAACTTCAACGTTTTACACAGCAAACTTTTACACAGCAAACTTTTACACAGCAAACTTTTACAACAGCAACTTCAACGTTTTACACAGCAAACTTTTACACAGCAAACTTTTACACAGCAAACTTTTACACAGCAAACTTTTACACAGCAAACTTTTACACAGCAAACTTTTACACCAGCAACTTCAACGTTTTACACAGCAAACTTTTACACAGCAAACTTTTACACCAGCAACTTCAACGTTTTACACAGCAAACTTTTAGACAGCAAACTTTTACACCAGCAACTTCAACGTTTTACACAGCAAACTTTTACACAGCAAACTTTTACACCAGCAACTTCAACGTTTTACACAGCAAACTTTTACACAGCAAACTTTTACACCAGCAACTTCAACGTTTTACACAGCAAACTTTTACACAGCAAACTTTTACACAGCAAACTTTTACACCAGCAACTTCAACGTTTTACACAGCAAACTTTTACACAGCAAACTTTTACACAGCAAACTTTTACACAGCAAACTTTTACACCAGCAACTTCAACGTTTTACACAGCAAACTTTTACACAGCAAACTTTTACACCAGCAACTTCAACGTTTTACACAGCAAACTTTTACACAGCAAACTTTTACACCAGCAACTTCAACGTTTTACACAGCAAACTTTTACACAGCAAACTTTTACACCAGCAACTTCAACGTTTTACACAGCAAACTTTTACACAGCAAACTTTTACAACAGCAACTTCAACGTTTTACAGAGCAAACTTTTACACAGCAAACTTTTACAACAGCAACTTCAACGTTTTACAGAGCAAACTTTTACACAGCAAACTTTTACACAGCAAACTTTTACACAGCAAACTTTTACACAGCAAACTTTTACACAGCAAACTTTTACACAGCAAACTTTTACACAGCAAACTTTTACACAGCAAACTTTTACACAGCAAACTTTTACACAGCAAACTTTTACAACAGCAACTTCAACGTTTTACACAGCAAACTTTTACACAGCAAACTTTTACACAGCAAACTTTTACAACAGCAACTTCAACGTTTTACAATAGTTTTACACAGCAAACTTTTACACAGCAAACTTTTACAACAGCAACTTCAACGTTTTACACAGCAAACTTTTACACAGCAAACTTTTACACAGCAAACTTTTACACCGGCAACTTCAACGTTTTACACAGCAAACTTTTACACCGGCAACTTCAACGTTTTACACAGCAAACTTTTACACCGGCAACTTCAACGTTTTACACAGCAAACTTTTACACCGGCAACTTCAACGTTTTACACAGCAAACTTTTACACCGGCAACTTCAACGTTTTACACAGCAAACTTTTACACCGGCAACTTCAACGTTTTACACAGCAAACTTTTACACCGGCAACTTCAACGTTTTACACAGCAAACTTTTACACCGGCAACTTCAACGTTTTACACAGCAAACTTTTACACCGGCAACTTCAACGTTTTACACAGCAAACTTTACACAGCAAACTTTTACAACAGCAACTTCAACGTTTTACACAGCAAACTTTACACAGCAAACTTTTACACCGGCAACTTCAACGTTTTACACAGCAAACTTTTACACAGCAAACTTTTACAACAGCAACTTCAACGTTTTACACAGCAAACTTTTACACAGCAAACTTTTACAACAGCAACTTCAACGTTTTACACAGCAAACTTTTACACAGCAAACTTTTACAACAGCAACTTCAACGTTTTACACAGCAAACTTTTACACAGCAAACTTTTACAACAGCAACTTCAACGTTTTACACAGCAAACTTTTACACAGCAAACTTTTACAACAGCAACTTCAACGTTTTACACAGCAAACTTTTACACAGCAAACTTTTACAACAGCAACTTCAACGTTTTACACAGCAAACTTTTACACAGCAAACTTTTACAACAGCAACTTCAACGTTTTACACAGCAAACTTTTACACAGCAAACTTTTACACAGCAAACTTTTACAACAGCAACTTCAACGTTTTACACAGCAAACTTTTACACAGCAAACTTTTACACAGCAAACTTTTACACAGCAAACTTCAACGTTTTACACAGCAAACTTTTACACAGCAAACTTTTCCACCAGCAACTTCAACGTTTTACACAGCAAACTTTTACACAGCAAACTTTTACAACAGCAACTTCAACGTTTTACACAGCAAACTTTTACACAGCAAACTTTTACAACAGCAACTTCAACGTTTTACACAGCAAACTTTTACACAGCAAACTTTTACAACAGCAACTTCAACGTTTTACACAGCAAACTTTTACACAGCAAACTTTTACAACAGCAACTTCAACGTTTTACACAGCAAACTTTTACACAGCAAACTTTTACACAGCAAACTTTTACAACAGCAACTTCAACGTTTTACACAGCAAACTTTTACACCAGCAACTTCAACGTTTTACACAGCAAACTTTTACACAGCAAACTTTTACACCAGCAACTTCAACGTTTTACACAGCAAACTTTTACACAGCAAACTTTTACACCAGCAACTTCAACGTTTTACACAGCAAACTTTTACACAGCAAACTTTTACACCAGCAACTTCAACGTTTTACACAGCAAACTTTTACACAGCAAACTTTTACACCAGCAACTTCAACGTTTTACACAGCAAACTTTTACACAGCAAACTTTTACACAGCAAACTTTTACACAGCAAACTTTTACACAGCAAACTTTTACACAGCAAACTTTTACACAGCAAACTTTTACACCAGCAACTTCAACGTTTTACACAGCAAACTTTTACACAGCAAACTTTTACACAGCAAACTTTTACACAGCAAACTTTTACACAGCAAACTTTTACACAGCAAACTTTTACACAGCAAACTTTTACAACAGCAACTTCAACGTTTTACACAGCAAACTTTTACACAGCAAACTTTTACAACAGCAACTTCAACGTTTTACAATAGTTTTACACAGCAAACTTTTACACAGCAAACTTTTACACCAGCAACTTCAACGTTTTACACAGCAAACTTTTACACAGCAAACCTTTACACCAGCAACTTCAACGTTTTACACAGCAAACTTTTACACAGCAAACCTTTACACCAGCAACTTCAACGTTTTACACAGCAAACTTTTACACAGCAAACTTTTACAACAGCAACTTCAACGTTTTACACAGCAAACTTTTACACAGCAAACTTTTACAACAGCAACTTCAACGTTTTACACAGCAAACTTTTACACAGCAAACTTTTACAACAGCAACTTCAACGTTTTACACAGCAAACTTTTACACAGCAAACTTTTACAACAGCAACTTCAACGTTTTACACAGCAAACTTACACAGCAAACTTTTACAACAGCAACTTCAACGTTTTACACAGCAAACTTTTACACAGCAAACTTTTACAACAGCAACTTCAACGTTTTACACAGCAAACTTTTACACAGCAAACTTTTACAACAGCAACTTCAACGTTTTACACAGCAAACTTTTACACAGCAAACTTTTACAACAGCAACTTCAACGTTTTACACAGCAAACTTTTACACAGCAAACTTTTACAACAGCAACTTCAACGTTTTACACAGCAAACTTTTACACAGCAAACTTTTACAACAGCAACTTCAACGTTTTACACAGCAAACTTTTACACAGCAAACTTTTACAACAGCAACTTCAACGTTTTACACAGCAAACTTTTACACAGCAAACTTTTACAACAGCAACTTCAACGTTTTACACAGCAAACTTTTACACAGCAAACTTTTACACAGCAAACTTTTACACAGCAAACTTTTACACCAGCAACTTCAACGTTTTACACAGCAAACTTTTACACAGCAAACTTTTACACCAGCAACTTCAACGTTTTACACAGCAAACTTTTACACAGCAAACTTTTACACCAGCAACTTCAACGTTTTACACAGCAAACTTTTACACAGCAAACTTTTACACCAGCAACTTCAACGTTTTACACAGCAAACTTTTACACAGCAAACTTTTACACCAGCAACTTCAACGTTTTACACAGCAAACTTTTACACAGCAAACTTTTACACCAGCAACTTCAACGTTTTACACAGCAAACTTTTACACAGCAAACTTTTACACCAGCAACTTCAACGTTTTACACAGCAAACTTTTACACAGCAAACTTTTACACCAGCAACTTCAACGTTTTACACAGCAAACTTTTACACAGCAAACTTTTACAACAGCAACTTCAACGTTTTACACAGCAAACTTTTACACAGCAAACTTTTACAACAGCAACTTCAACGTTTTACACAGCAAACTTTTACAACAGCAACTTCAACGTTTTACACAGCAAACTTTTACACAGCAAACTTTTACAACAGCAACTTCAACGTTTTACACAGCAAACTTTTACACAGCAAACTTTTACAACAGCAACTTCAACGTTTTACACAGCAAACTTTTACAACAGCAACTTCAACGTTTTACACAGCAAACTTTTACACAGCAAACTTTTACAACAGCAACTTCAACGTTTTACACAGCAAACTTTTACACAGCAAACTTTTACACAGCAAACTTTTACACAGCAAACTTTTACAACAGCAACTTCAACGTTTTACACAGCAAACTTTTACACAGCAAACTTTTACACAGCAAACTTTTACACAGCAAACTTTTACAACAGCAACTTCAACGTTTTACACAGCAAACTTTTACACAGCAAACTTTTACACAGCAAACTTTTACACAGCAAACTTTTACACAGCAAACTTTTACACAGCAAACTTTTACACAGCAAACTTTTACACAGCAAACTTTTACACAGCAAACTTTTACACAGCAAACTTTTACAACAGCAACTTCAACGTTTTACACAGCAAACTTTTACACAGCAAACTTTTACACAGCAAACTTTTACACAGCAAACTTTTACACAGCAAACTTTTACACAGCAAACTTTTACACAGCAAACTTTTACACAGCAAACTTTTACAACAGCAACTTCAACGTTTTACACAGCAAACTTTTACACAGCAAACTTTTACACAGCAAACTTTTACACAGCAAACTTTTACACAGCAAACTTTTACACAGCAAACTTTTACACAGCAAACTTTTACAACAGCAACTTCAACGTTTTACACAGCAAACTTTTACACAGCAAACTTTTACACAGCAAACTTTTACACAGCAAACTTTTACACAGCAAACTTTTACACAGCAAACTTTTACACAGCAAACTTTTACACAGCAAACTTTTACACCAGCAACTTCAACGTTTTACACAGCAAACTTTTACACAGCAAACTTTTACACCAGCAACTTCAACGTTTTACACAGCAAACTTTTACACAGCAAACTTTTACACAGCAAACTTTTACACAGCAAACTTTTACACAGCAAACTTTTACACAGCAAACTTTTACACAGCAAACTTTTACACAGCAAACTTTTACACAGCAAACTTTTACACAGCAAACTTTTACACCAGCAACTTCAACGTTTTACACAGCAAACTTTTACACAGCAAACTTTTACACCAGCAACTTCAACGTTTTACACAGCAAACTTTTACACAGCAAACTTTTACACCAGCAACTTCAACGTTTTACACAGCAAACTTTTACACAGCAAACTTTTACAACAGCAACTTCAACGTTTTACACAGCAAACTTTTACACAGCAAACTTTTACAACAGCAACTTCAACGTTTTACACAGCAAACTTTTACACAGCAAACTTTTACACCAGCAACTTCAACGTTTTACACAGCAAACTTTTACACAGCAAACTTTTACACCAGCAACTTCAACGTTTTACACAGCAAACTTTTACACAGCAAACTTTTACACCAGCAACTTCAACGTTTTACACAGCAAACTTTTACACAGCAAACTTTTACAACAGCAACTTCAACGTTTTACACAGCAAACTTTTACACAGCAAACTTTTACAACAGCAACTTCAACGTTTTACACAGCAAACTTTTACACAGCAAACTTTTACACAGCAAACTTTTACACAGCAAACTTTTACACAGCAAACTTTTACACAGCAAAGTTTTACACAGCAAACTTTTACAACAGCAACTTCAACGTTTTACACTAGTTTTACACAGCAAACTTTTACAACAGCAACTTCAACGTTTTACACAGCAAACTTTTACACAGCAAACTTTTACAACAGCAACTTCAACGTTTTACACAGCAAACTTTTACACAGCAAACTTTTACAACAGCAACTTCAACGTTTTACACAGCAAACTTTTACACAGCAAACTTTTACAACAGCAACTTCAACGTTTTACACAGCAAACTTTTACACAGCAAACTTTTACAACAGCAACTTCAACGTTTTACACAGCAAACTTTTACACAGCAAACTTTTACAACAGCAACTTCAACGTTTTACACAGCAAACTTTTACACAGCAAACTTTTACAACAGCAACTTCAACGTTTTACACAGCAAACTTTTACACAGCAAACTTTTACAACAGCAACTTCAACGTTTTACACAGCAAACTTTTACACAGCAAACTTTTACAACAGCAACTTCAACGTTTTACAATAGTTTTACACAGCAAACTTTTACACAGCAAACTTTTACAACAGCAACTTCAACGTTTTACAATAGTTTTACACAGCAAACTTTTACACAGCAAACTTTTACAACAGCAACTTCAACGTTTTACACAGCAAACTTTTACACCAGCAACTTCAACGTTTTACACAGCAAACTTTTACACAGCAAACTTTTACACCAGCAACTTCAACGTTTTACACAGCAAACTTTTACACAGCAAACTTTTACACCAGCAACTTCAACGTTTTACACAGCAAACTTTTACACAGCAAACTTTTACACCAGCAACTTCAACGTTTTACACAGCAAACTTTTACACAGCAAACTTTTACACCAGCAACTTCAACGTTTTACACAGCAAACTTTTACACAGCAAACTTTTACAACAGCAACTTCAACGTTTTACACAGCAAACTTTTACACAGCAAACTTTTACAACAGCAACTTCAACGTTTTACACAGCAAACTTTTACACAGCAAACTTTTACACCAGCAACTTCAACGTTTTACACAGCAAACTTTTACACAGCAAACTTTTACACCAGCAACTTCAACGTTTTACACAGCAAACTTTTACACAGCAAACTTTTACACCAGCAACTTCAACGTTTTACACAGCAAACTTTTACACAGCAAACTTTTACACCAGCAACTTCAACGTTTTACACAGCAAACTTTTACACAGCAAACTTTTACACCAGCAACTTCAACGTTTTACACAGCAAACTTTTACACAGCAAACTTTTACACCAGCAACTTCAACGTTTTACACAGCAAACTTTTACACAGCAAACTTTTACACCAGCAACTTCAACGTTTTACACAGCAAACTTTTACACAGCAAACTTTTACACCAGCAACTTCAACGTTTTACACAGCAAACTTTTACACAGCAAACTTTTACACCAGCAACTTCAACGTTTTACACAGCAAACTTTTACACAGCAAACTTTTACACCAGCAACTTCAACGTTTTACACAGCAAACTTTTACACAGCAAACTTTTACACCAGCAACTTCAACGTTTTACACAGCAAACTTTTACACAGCAAACTTTTACAACAGCAACTTCAACGTTTTACACAGCAAACTTTTACACAGCAAACTTTTACACAGCAAACTTTTACAACAGCAAACTTTTACAACAGCAAACTTTTACAACAGCAACTTCAACGTTTTACACAGCAAACTTTTACACAGCAAACTTTTACACAGCAAACTTTTACAACAGCAACTTCAACGTTTTACACAGCAAACTTTTACACAGCAAACTTTTACACAGCAAACTTTTACACCAGCAACTTCAACGTTTTACACAGCAAACTTTTACACAGCAAACTTTTACACAGCAAACTTTTACACCAGCAACTTCAACGTTTTACACAGCAAACTTTTACACAGCAAACTTTTACACAGCAAACTTTTACACCAGCAACTTCAACGTTTTACACAGCAAACTTTTACACAGCAAACTTTTACACCAGCAACTTCAACGTTTTACACAGCAAACTTTTACACAGCAAACTTTTACACCAGCAACTTCAACGTTTTACACAGCAAACTTTTACACAGCAAACTTTTACACAGCAAACTTTTACACCAGCAACTTCAACGTTTTACACAGCAAACTTTTACACAGCAAACTTTTACACAGCAAACTTTTACACCAGCAACTTCAACGTTTTACACAGCAAACTTTTACACAGCAAACTTTTACACAGCAAACTTTTACACAGCAAACTTTTACACAGCAAACTTTTACACAGCAAACTTTTACACCAGCAACTTCAACGTTTTACACAGCAAACTTTTACACAGCAAACTTTTACACCAGCAACTTCAACGTTTTACACAGCAAACTTTTACACAGCAAACTTTTACACCAGCAACTTCAACGTTTTACACAGCAAACTTTTACAACAGCAACTTCAACGTTTTACAGAGCAAACTTTTACACAGCAAACTTTTACACAGCAAACTTTTACACAGCAAACTTTTACAACAGCAACTTCAACGTTTTACACAGCAAACTTTTACACAGCAAACTTTTACAACAGCAACTTCAACGTTTTACACAGCAAACTTTTACACAGCAAACTTTTACACAGCAAACTTTTACAACAGCAACTTCAACGTTTTACAAGTTTTACACAGCAAACTTTTACACAGCAAACTTTTACAACAGCAACTTCAACGTTTTACACAGCAAACTTTTACACAGCAAACTTTTACACAGCAAACTTTTACACCAGCAACTTCAACGTTTTACACAGCAAACTTTTACACAGCAAACTTTTACACCAGCAACTTCAACGTTTTACACAGCAAACTTTTAGACAGCAAACTTTTACACCAGCAACTTCAACGTTTTACACAGCAAACTTTTACACAGCAAACTTTTACACCAGCAACTTCAACGTTTTACACAGCAAACTTTTACACAGCAAACTTTTACACCAGCAACTTCAACGTTTTACACAGCAAACTTTTACACAGCAAACTTTTACACAGCAAACTTTTACACCAGCAACTTCAACGTTTTACACAGCAAACTTTTACACAGCAAACTTTTACACAGCAAACTTTTACACAGCAAACTTTTACAACAGCAACTTCAACGTTTTACACAGCAAACTTTTACACAGCAAACTTTTACACCAGCAACTTCAACGTTTTACAC
Organism: Harpia harpyja; assembly: GCF_026419915.1. Classification (NCBI taxonomy): domain Eukaryota; kingdom Metazoa; phylum Chordata; class Aves; order Accipitriformes; family Accipitridae; genus Harpia; species Harpia harpyja. Next base: position 85,883 of record NC_068946.1, read on the forward strand.
AGCAAACTTTTACACAGCAAACTTTTACACCAGCAACTTCAACGTTTTACACAGCAAACTTTTACACAGCAAACTTTTACAACAGCAACTTCAACGTTTTACAGAGCAAACTTTTACACAGCAAACTTTTACAACAGCAACTTCAACGTTTTACAGAGCAAACTTTTACACAGCAAACTTTTACACAGCAAACTTTTACACAGCAAACTTTTACACAGCAAACTTTTACACAGCAAACTTTTACACAGCAAACTTTTACACAGCAAACTTTTACACAGCAAACTTTTACAACAGCAACTTCAACGTTTTACACAGCAAACTTTTACACAGCAAACTTTTACACAGCAAACTTTTACAACAGCAACTTCAACGTTTTACAATAGTTTTACACTGCAAACTTTTACACAGCAAACTTTTACAACAGCAACTTCAACGTTTTACACAGCAAACTTTTACACAGCAAACTTTTACACAGCAAACTTTTACACCGGCAACTTCAACGTTTTACACAGCAAACTTTTACACCGGCAACTTCAACGTTTTACACAGCAAACTTTTACACCGGCAACTTCAACGTTTTACACAGCAAACTTTTACACCGGCAACTTCAACGTTTTACACAGCAAACTTTTACACCGGCAACTTCAACGTTTTACACAGCAAACTTTTACACCGGCAACTTCAACGTTTTACACAGCAAACTTTTACACCGGCAACTTCAACGTTTTACACAGCAAACTTTTACACCGGCAACTTCAACGTTTTACACAGCAAACTTTACACAGCAAACTTTTACAACAGCAACTTCAACGTTTTACACAGCAAACTTTACACAGCAAACTTTTACAACAGCAACTTCAACGTTTTACACAGCAAACTTTTACACAGCAAACTTTTACAACAGCAACTTCAACGTTTTACACAGCAAACTTTTACACAGCAAACTTTTACAACAGCAACTTCAACGTTTTACACAGCAAACTTTTACACAGCAAACTTTTACAACAGCAACTTCAACGTTTTACACAGCAAACTTTTACACAGCAAACTTTTACAGCAGCAACTTCAACGTTTTACACAGCAAACTTTTACACAGCAAACTTTTACAGCAGCAACTTCAACGTTTTACACAGCAAACTTTTACACAGCAAACTTTTACAACAGCAACTTCAACGTTTTACACAGCAAACTTTTACACAGCAAACTTTTACAACAGCAACTTCAACGTTTTACACAGCAAACTTTTACACAGCAAACTTTTACACAGCAAACTTTTACAACAGCAACTTCAACGTTTTACACAGCAAACTTTTACACAGCAAACTTTTACACAGCAAACTTTTACACAGCAAACTTCAACGTTTTACACAGCAAACTTTTACACAGCAAACTTTTCCACCAGCAACTTCAACGTTTTACACAGCAAACTTTTACACAGCAAACTTTTACAACAGCAACTTCAACGTTTTACACAGCAAACTTTTACACAGCAAACTTTTACAACAGCAACTTCAACGTTTTACACAGCAAACTTTTACACAGCAAACTTTTACAACAGCAACTTCAACGTTTTACACAGCAAACTTTTACACAGCAAACTTTTACACAGCAAACTTTTACACCAGCAACTTCAACGTTTTACACAGCAAACTTTTACACAGCAAACTTTTACACAGCAAACTTTTACAACAGCAACTTCAACGTTTTACACAGCAAACTTTTACACCAGCAACTTCAACGTTTTACACAGCAAACTTTTACACAGCAAACTTTTACACCAGCAACTTCAACGTTTTACACAGCAAACTTTTACACAGCAAACTTTTACACAGCAAACTTTTACACAGCAAACTTTTACACCAGCAACTTCAACGTTTTACACAGCAAACTTTTACACAGCAAACTTTTACACCAGCAACTTCAACGTTTTACACAGCAAACTTTTACACAGCAAACTTTTACACAGCAAACTTTTACACAGCAAACTTTTACACAGCAAACTTTTACACCAGCAACTTCAACGTTTTACACAGCAAACTTTTACACAGCAAACTTTTACACAGCAAACTTTTACACAGCAAACTTTTACACAGCAAACTTTTACACAGCAAACTTTTACACAGCAAACTTTTACAACAGCAACTTCAACGTTTTACACAGCAAACTTTTACACAGCAAACTTTTACAACAGCAACTTCAACGTTTTACAATATTTTTACACAGCAAACTTTTACACAGCAAACTTTTACACAGCAAACTTTTACAACAGCAACTTCAACGTTTTACACAGCAAACTTTTACACAGCAAACTTTTACACAGCAAACTTTTACAACAGCAACTTCAACGTTTTACACAGCAAACTTTTACACAGCAAACTTTTACACAGCAAACTTTTACAACAGCAACTTCAACGTTTTACACAGCAAACTTTTACACAGCAAACTTTTACAACAGCAACTTCAACGTTTTACACAGCAAACTTTTACACAGCAAACTTTTACACAGCAAACTTTTACAACAGCAACTTCAACGTTTTACACAGCAAACTTTTACACAGCAAACTTTTACACAGCAAACTTTTACACAGCAAACTTTTACACAGCAAACTTTTACACAGCAAACTTTTACACAGCAAACTTTTACACCAGCAACTTCAACGTTTTACACAGCAAACTTTTACACAGCAAACTTTTACACCAGCAACTTCAACGTTTTACACAGCAAACTTTTACACAGCAAACTTTTACACCAGCAACTTCAACGTTTTACACAGCAAACTTTTACACAGCAAACTTTTACACCAGCAACTTCAACGTTTTACACAGCAAACTTTTACACAGCAAACTTTTACACCAGCAACTTCAACGTTTTACACAGCAAACTTTTACACAGCAAACTTTTACACCAGCAACTTCAACGTTTTACACAGCAAACTTTTACACAGCAAACTTTTACACCAGCAACTTCAACGTTTTACACAGCAAACTTTTACACAGCAAACTTTTACACCAGCAACTTCAACGTTTTACACAGCAAACTTTTACACAGCAAACTTTTACACCAGCAACTTCAACGTTTTACACAGCAAACTTTTACACAGCAAACTTTTACAACAGCAACTTCAACGTTTTACACAGCAAACTTTTACACAGCAAACTTTTACAACAGCAACTTCAACGTTTTACACAGCAAACTTTTACACAGCAAACTTTTACACAGCAAACTTTTACACAGCAAACTTTTACACAGCAAACTTTTACACAGCAAAGTTTTACACAGCAAAGTTTTACAACAGCAACTTCAACGTTTTACACTAGTTTTACACAGCAAACTTTTACAACAGCAACTTCAACGTTTTACACAGCAAACTTTTACACAGCAAACTTTTACAACAGCAACTTCAACGTTTTACACAGCAAACTTTTACACAGCAAACTTTTACAACAGCAACTTCAACGTTTTACACAGCAAACTTTTACACAGCAAACTTTTACAACAGCAACTTCAACGTTTTACACAGCAAACTTTTACACAGCAAACTTTTACAACAGCAACTTCAACGTTTTACACAGCAAACTTTTACACAGCAAACTTTTACAACAGCAACTTCAACGTTTTACACAGCAAACTTTTACACAGCAAACTTTTACAACAGCAACTTCAACGTTTTACACAGCAAACTTTTACACAGCAAACTTTTACAACAGCAACTTCAACGTTTTACAATAGTTTTACACAGCAAACTTTTACACAGCAAACTTTTACAACAGCAACTTCAACGTTTTACAATAGTTTTACACAGCAAACTTTTACACAGCAAACTTTTACAACAGCAACTTCAACGTTTTACACAGCAAACTTTTACACCAGCAACTTCAACGTTTTACACAGCAAACTTTTACACAGCAAACTTTTACACCAGCAACTTCAACGTTTTACACAGCAAACTTTTACACAGCAAACTTTTACACCAGCAACTTCAACGTTTTACACAGCAAACTTTTACACAGCAAACTTTTACACCAGCAACTTCAACGTTTTACACAGCAAACTTTTACACAGCAAACTTTTACAACAGCAACTTCAACGTTTTACACAGCAAACTTTTACACAGCAAACTTTTACACCAGCAACTTCAACGTTTTACACAGCAAACTTTTACACAGCAAACTTTTACACCAGCAACTTCAACGTTTTACACAGCAAACTTTTACACAGCAAACTTTTACAACAGCAACTTCAACGTTTTACACAGCAAACTTTTACACAGCAAACTTTTACACCAGCAACTTCAACGTTTTACACAGCAAACTTTTACACAGCAAACTTTTACACCAGCAACTTCAACGTTTTACACAGCAAACTTTTACACAGCAAACTTTTACACCAGCAACTTCAACGTTTTACACAGCAAACTTTTACACAGCAAACTTTTACACCAGCAACTTCAACGTTTTACACAGCAAACTTTTACACAGCAAACTTTTACACCAGCAACTTCAACGTTTTACACAGCAAACTTTTACACAGCAAACTTTTACACCAGCAACTTCAACGTTTTACACAGCAAACTTTTACACAGCAAACTTTTACACCAGCAACTTCAACGTTTTACACAGCAAACTTTTACACAGCAAACTTTTACACCAGCAACTTCAACGTTTTACACAGCAAACTTTTACACAGCAAACTTTTACACCAGCAACTTCAACGTTTTACACAGCAAACTTTTACACAGCAAACTTTTACAACAGCAACTTCAACGTTTTACACAGCAAACTTTTACACAGCAAACTTTTACACAGCAAACTTTTACAACAGCAAACTTTTACAACAGCAAACTTTTACAACAGCAACTTCAACGTTTTACACAGCAAACTTTTACACAGCAAACTTTTACACAGCAAACTTTTACAACAGCAACTTCAACGTTTTACACAGCAAACTTTTACACAGCAAACTTTTACACAGCAAACTTTTACACCAGCAACTTCAACGTTTTACACAGCAAACTTTTACACAGCAAACTTTTACACAGCAAACTTTTACACCAGCAACTTCAACGTTTTACACAGCAAACTTTTACACAGCAAACTTTTACACAGCAAACTTTTACACCAGCAACTTCAACGTTTTACACAGCAAACTTTTACACAGCAAACTTTTACACCAGCAACTTCAACGTTTTACACAGCAAACTTTTACACAGCAAACTTTTACACCAGCAACTTCAACGTTTTACACAGCAAACTTTTACACAGCAAACTTTTACACAGCAAACTTTTACACCAGCAACTTCAACGTTTTACACAGCAAACTTTTACACAGCAAACTTTTACACAGCAAACTTTTACACCAGCAACTTCAACGTTTTACACAGCAAACTTTTACACAGCAAACTTTTACACCAGCAACTTCAACGTTTTACACAGCAAACTTTTACACAGCAAACTTTTACACCAGCAACTTCAACGTTTTACACAGCAAACTTTTACAACAGCAACTTCAACGTTTTACAGAGCAAACTTTTACACAGCAAACTTTTACACAGCAAACTTTTACACAGCAAACTTTTACAACAGCAACTTCAACGTTTTACACAGCAAACTTTTACACAGCAAACTTTTACAACAGCAACTTCAACGTTTTACACAGCAAACTTTTACACAGCAAACTTTTACACAGCAAACTTTTACAACAGCAACTTCAACGTTTTACAAGTTTTACACAGCAAACTTTTACACAGCAAACTTTTACAACAGCAACTTCAACGTTTTACACAGCAAACTTTTACACAGCAAACTTTTACACAGCAAACTTTTACAACAGCAACTTCAACGTTTTACACAGCAAACTTTTACACAGCAAACTTTTACACAGCAAACTTTTACACAGCAAACTTTTACACAGCAAACTTTTACACAGCAAACTTTTACACCAGCAACTTCAACGTTTTACACAGCAAACTTTTACACAGCAAACTTTTACACCAGCAACTTCAACGTTTTACACAGCAAACTTTTAGACAGCAAACTTTTACACCAGCAACTTCAACGTTTTACACAGCAAACTTTTACACAGCAAACTTTTACACCAGCAACTTCAACGTTTTACACAGCAAACTTTTACACAGCAAACTTTTACACCAGCAACTTCAACGTTTTACACAGCAAACTTTTACACAGCAAACTTTTACACAGCAAACTTTTACACCAGCAACTTCAACGTTTTACACAGCAAACTTTTACACAGCAAACTTTTACACAGCAAACTTTTACACAGCAAACTTTTACAACAGCAACTTCAACGTTTTACACAGCAAACTTTTACACAGCAAACTTTTACACCAGCAACTTCAACGTTTTACACAGCAAACTTTTACACAGCAAACTTTTACACCAGCAACTTCAACGTTTTACACAGCAAACTTTTACACAGCAAACTTTTACAACAGCAACTTCAACGTTTTACAGAGCAAACTTTTACACAGCAAACTTTTACAACAGCAACTTCAACGTTTTACAGAGCAAACTTTTACACAGCAAACTTTTACACAGCAAACTTTTACACAGCAAACTTTTACACAGCAAACTTTTACACAGCAAACTTTTACACAGCAAACTTTTACACAGCAAACTTTTACACAGCAAACTTTTACAACAGCAACTTCAACGTTTTACACAGCAAACTTTTACACAGCAAACTTTTACACAGCAAACTTTTACAACAGCAACTTCAACGTTTTACAATAGTTTTACACTGCAAACTTTTACACAGCAAACTTTTACAACAGCAACTTCAACGTTTTACACAGCAAACTTTTACACAGCAAACTTTTACACAGCAAACTTTTACACCGGCAACTTCAACGTTTTACACAGCAAACTTTTACACCGGCAACTTCAACGTTTTACACAGCAAACTTTTACACCGGCAACTTCAACGTTTTACACAGCAAACTTTTACACCGGCAACTTCAACGTTTTACACAGCAAACTTTTACACCGGCAACTTCAACGTTTTACACAGCAAACTTTTACACCGGCAACTTCAACGTTTTACACAGCAAACTTTTACACCGGCAACTTCAACGTTTTACACAGCAAACTTTTACACCGGCAACTTCAACGTTTTACACAGCAAACTTTACACAGCAAACTTTTACAACAGCAACTTCAACGTTTTACACAGCAAACTTTACACAGCAAACTTTTACAACAGCAACTTCAACGTTTTACACAGCAAACTTTACACAGCAAACTTTTACAACAGCAACTTCAACGTTTTACACAGCAAACTTTTACACAGCAAACTTTTACAACAGCAACTTCAACGTTTTACACAGCAAACTTTTACACAGCAAACTTTTACAACAGCAACTTCAACGTTTTACACAGCAAACTTTTACACAGCAAACTTTTACAACAGCAACTTCAACGTTTTACACAGCAAACTTTTACACAGCAAACTTTTACAACAGCAACTTCAACGTTTTACACAGCAAACTTTTACACAGCAAACTTTTACAGCAGCAACTTCAACGTTTTACACAGCAAACTTTTACACAGCAAACTTTTACAACAGCAACTTCAACGTTTTACACAGCAAACTTTTACACAGCAAACTTTTACAACAGCAACTTCAACGTTTTACACAGCAAACTTTTACACAGCAAACTTTTACACAGCAAACTTTTACAACAGCAACTTCAACGTTTTACACAGCAAACTTTTACACAGCAAACTTTTACACAGCAAACTTTTACACAGCAAACTTCAACGTTTTACACAGCAAACTTTTACACAGCAAACTTTTCCACCAGCAACTTCAACGTTTTACACAGCAAACTTTTACACAGCAAACTTTTACAACAGCAACTTCAACGTTTTACACAGCAAACTTTTACACAGCAAACTTTTACAACAGCAACTTCAACGTTTTACACAGCAAACTTTTACACAGCAAACTTTTACAACAGCAACTTCAACGTTTTACACAGCAAACTTTTACACAGCAAACTTTTACACAGCAAACTTTTACACCAGCAACTTCAACGTTTTACACAGCAAACTTTTACACAGCAAACTTTTACACAGCAAACTTTTACAACAGCAACTTCAACGTTTTACACAGCAAACTTTTACACCAGCAACTTCAACGTTTTACACAGCAAACTTTTACACAGCAAACTTTTACACCAGCAACTTCAACGTTTTACACAGCAAACTTTTACACAGCAAACTTTTACACAGCAAACTTTTACACAGCAAACTTTTACACCAGCAACTTCAACGTTTTACACAGCAAACTTTTACACAGCAAACTTTTACACCAGCAACTTCAACGTTTTACACAGCAAACTTTTACACAGCAAACTTTTACACAGCAAACTTTTACACAGCAAACTTTTACACAGCAAACTTTTACACCAGCAACTTCAACGTTTTACACAGCAAACTTTTACACAGCAAACTTTTACACAGCAAACTTTTACACAGCAAACTTTTACACAGCAAACTTTTACACAGCAAACTTTTACACAGCAAACTTTTACAACAGCAACTTCAACGTTTTACACAGCAAACTTTTACACAGCAAACTTTTACAACAGCAACTTCAACGTTTTACAATAGTTTTACACAGCAAACTTTTACACAGCAAACTTTTACACAGCAAACTTTTACAACAGCAACTTCAACGTTTTACACAGCAAACTTTTACACAGCAAACTTTTACACAGCAAACTTTTACAACAGCAACTTCAACGTTTTACACAGCAAACTTTTACACAGCAAACTTTTACACAGCAAACTTTTACAACAGCAACTTCAACGTTTTACACAGCAAACTTTTACACAGCAAACTTTTACAACAGCAACTTCAACGTTTTACACAGCAAACTTTTACACAGCAAACTTTTACACAGCAAACTTTTACAACAGCAACTTCAACGTTTTACACAGCAAACTTTTACACAGCAAACTTTTACAACAGCAACTTCAACGTTTTACACAGCAAACTTTTACACAGCAAACTTTTACAACAGCAACTTCAACGTTTTACACAGCAAACTTTTACACAGCAAACTTTTACAACAGCAACTTCAACGTTTTACACAGCAAACTTTTACACAGCAAACTTTTACAACAGCAACTTCAACGTTTTACACAGCAAACTTTTACACAGCAAACTTTTACAACAGCAACTTCAACGTTTTACACAGCAAACTTTTACACAGCAAACTTTTACAACAGCAACTTCAACGTTTTACACAGCAAACTTTTACACAGCAAACTTTTACACAGCAAACTTTTACACAGCAAACTTTTACACAGCAAACTTTTACACAGCAAACTTTTACACAGCAAACTTTTACACCAGCAACTTCAACGTTTTACACAGCAAACTTTTACACAGCAAACTTTTACACCAGCAACTTCAACGTTTTACACAGCAAACTTTTACACAGCAAACTTTTACACCAGCAACTTCAACGTTTTACACAGCAAACTTTTACACAGCAAACTTTTACACCAGCAACTTCAACGTTTTACACAGCAAACTTTTACACAGCAAACTTTTACACCAGCAACTTCAACGTTTTACACAGCAAACTTTTACACAGCAAACTTTTACACCAGCAACTTCAACGTTTTACACAGCAAACTTTTACACAGCAAACTTTTACACCAGCAACTTCAACGTTTTACACAGCAAACTTTTACACAGCAAACTTTTACACCAGCAACTTCAACGTTTTACACAGCAAACTTTTACACAGCAAACTTTTACACCAGCAACTTCAACGTTTTACACAGCAAACTTTTACACAGCAAACTTTTACACCAGCAACTTCAACGTTTTACACAGCAAACTTTTACACAGCAAACTTTTACACCAGCAACTTCAACGTTTTACACAGCAAACTTTTACACAGCAAACTTTTACACCAGCAACTTCAACGTTTTACACAGCAAACTTTTACACAGCAAACTTTTACAACAGCAACTTCAACGTTTTACACAGCAAACTTTTACACAGCAAACTTTTACAACAGCAACTTCAACGTTTTACACAGCAAACTTTTACAACAGCAACTTCAACGTTTTACACAGCAAACTTTTACACAGCAAACTTTTACAACAGCAACTTCAACGTTTTACACAGCAAACTTTTACACAGCAAACTTTTACACAGCAAACTTTTACACAGCAAACTTTTACAACAGCAACTTCAACGTTTTACACAGCAAACTTTTACACAGCAAACTTTTACACAGCAAACTTTTACACAGCAAACTTTTACAACAGCAACTTCAACGTTTTACACAGCAAACTTTTACACAGCAAACTTTTACACAGCAAACTTTTACACAGCAAACTTTTACACAGCAAACTTTTACACAGCAAACTTTTACACAGCAAACTTACAACAGCAACTTCAACGTTTTACACAGCAAACTTTTACACAGCAAACTTTTACACAGCAAACTTTTACACAGCAAACTTTTACACAGCAAACTTTTACACAGCAAACTTTTACACAGCAAACTTTTACACAGCAAACTTTTACAACAGCAACTTCAACGTTTTACACAGCAAACTTTTACACAGCAAACTTTTACACAGCAAACTTTTACACAGCAAACTTTTACACAGCAAACTTTTACAACAGCAACTTCAACGTTTTACACAGCAAACTTTTACACAGCAAACTTTTACACAGCAAACTTTTACACAGCAAACTTTTACACAGCAAACTTTTACACAGCAAACTTTTACACAGCAAACTTTTACACAGCAAACTTTTACACCAGCAACTTCAACGTTTTACACAGCAAACTTTTACACAGCAAACTTTTACACCAGCAACTTCAACGTTTTACACAGCAAACTTTTACACAGCAAACTTTTACACAGCAAACTTTTACACAGCAAACTTTTACACAGCAAACTTTTACACAGCAAACTTTTACACAGCAAACTTTTACACAGCAAACTTTTACACAGCAAACTTTTACACCAGCAACTTCAACGTTTTACACAGCAAACTTTTACACAGCAAACTTTTACACCAGCAACTTCAACGTTTTACACAGCAAACTTTTACACAGCAAACTTTTACACCAGCAACTTCAACGTTTTACACAGCAAACTTTTACACAGCAAACTTTTACACCAGCAACTTCAACGTTTTACACAGCAAACTTTTACACAGCAAACTTTTACACCAGCAACTTCAACGTTTTACACAGCAAACTTTTACACAGCAAACTTTTACACCAGCAACTTCAACGTTTTACACAGCAAACTTTTACACAGCAAACTTTTACACCAGCAACTTCAACGTTTTACACAGCAAACTTTTACACAGCAAACTTTTACACCAGCAACTTCAACGTTTTACACAGCAAACTTTTACACAGCAAACTTTTACACCAGCAACTTCAACGTTTTACACAGCAAACTTTTACACAGCAAACTTTTACACCAGCAACTTCAACGTTTTACACAGCAAACTTTTACACAGCAAACTTTTACAACAGCAACTTCAACGTTTTACACAGCAAACTTTTACACAGCAAACTTTTACACAGCAAACTTTTACACAGCAAACTTTTACACAGCAAACTTTTACACAGCAAACTTTTACACAGCAAACTTTTACACAGCAAACTTTTACAACAGCAACTTCAACGTTTTACACAGCAAACTTTTACACAGCAAACTTTTACACAGCAAACTTTTACACAGCAAACTTTTACAACAGCAACTTCAACGTTTTACAATAGTTTTACACAGCAAACTTTTACAACAGCAACTTCAACGTTTTACACAGCAAACTTTTACACAGCAAACTTTTACAACAGCAACTTCAACGTTTTACACAGCAAACTTTTACACAGCAAACTTTTACAACAGCAACTTCAACGTTTTACACAGCAAACTTTTACACAGCAAACTTTTACAACAGCAACTTCAACGTTTTACACAGCAAACTTTTACACAGCAAACTTTTACAACAGCAACTTCAACGTTTTACACAGCAAACTTTTACACAGCAAACTTTTACAACAGCAACTTCAACGTTTTACACAGCAAACTTTTACACAGCAAACTTTTACAACAGCAACTTCAACGTTTTACACAGCAAACTTTTACACAGCAAACTTTTACAACAGCAACTTCAACGTTTTACAATAGTTTTACACAGCAAACTTTTACACAGCAAACTTTTACAACAGCAACTTCAACGTTTTACACAGCAAACTTTTACAACAGCAACTTCAACGTTTTACACAGCAAACTTTTACACAGCAAACTTTTACAACAGCAACTTCAACGTTTTACACAGCAAACTTTTACACAGCAAACTTTTACAACAGCAACTTCAACGTTTTACACAGCAAACTTTTACACAGCAAACTTTTACAACAGCAACTTCAACGTTTTACACAGCAAACTTTTACACAGCAAACTTTTACAACAGCAACTTCAACGTTTTACACAGCAAACTTTTACACAGCAAACTTTTACAACAGCAACTTCAACGTTTTACACAGCAAACTTTTACACAGCAAACTTTTACAACAGCAACTTCAACGTTTTACACAGCAAACTTTTACACAGCAAACTTTTACAACAGCAACTTCAACGTTTTACACAGCAAACTTTTACACAGCAAACTTTTACAACAGCAACTTCAACGTTTTACACAGCAAACTTTTACACAGCAAACTTTTACAACAGCAACTTCAACGTTTTACACAGCAAACTTTTACACAGCAAACTTTTACAACAGCAACTTCAACGTTTTACACAGCAAACTTTTACACAGCAAACTTTTACAACAGCAACTTCAACGTTTTACACAGCAAACTTTTACACAGCAAACTTTTACAACAGCAACTTCAACGTTTTACACAGCAAACTTTTACACAGCAAACTTTTACAACAGCAACTTCAACGTTTTACACAGCAAACTTTTACACAGCAAACTTTTACAACAGCAACTTCAACGTTTTACACAGCAAACTTTTACACAGCAAACTTTTACAACAGCAACTTCAACGTTTTACACAGCAAACTTTTACACAGCAAACTTTTACAACAGCAACTTCAACGTTTTACACAGCAAACTTTTACACAGCAAACTTTTACAACAGCAACTTCAACGTTTTACACAGCAAACTTTTACACAGCAAACTTTTACAACAGCAACTTCAACGTTTTACACAGCAAACTTTTACACAGCAAACTTTTACAACAGCAACTTCAACGTTTTACACAGCAAACTTTTACACAGCAAACTTTTACAACAGCAACTTCAACGTTTTACACAGCAAACTTTTACACAGCAAACTTTTACAACAGCAACTTCAACGTTTTACACAGCAAACTTTTACACAGCAAACTTTTACAACAGCAACTTCAACGTTTTACACAGCAAACTTTTACAACCGCAACTTCAACGTTTTACAATAGTTTTACACAGCAAACTTTTACACAGCAAACTTTTACAACAGCAACTTCAACGTTTTACACAGCAAACTTTTACAACAGCAACTTCAACGTTTTACACAGCAAACTTTTACACAGCAAACTTTTACAACAGCAACTTCAACGTTTTACACAGCAAACTTTTACACAGCAAACTTTTACAACAGCAACTTCAACGTTTTACACAGCAAACTTTTACAACAGCAACTTCAACGTTTTACAATAGTTTTACACAGCAAACTTTTACACAGCAAACTTTTACAACAGCAACTTCAACGTTTTACACAGCAAACTTTTACTCAGCAAACTTTTACAACAGCAACTTCAACGTTTTACACAGCAAACTTTTACTCAGCAAACTTTTACACCAGCAACTTCAACGTTTTACACAGCAAACTTTTACACAGCAAACTTTTACACCAGCAACTTCAACGTTTTACACAGCAAACTTTTACACAGCAAACTTTTACACCAGCAACTTCAACGTTTTACACAGCAAACTTTTACACAGCAAACTTTTACACAGCAAACTTTTACACAGCAAACTTTTACACAGCAAACTTTTACACAGCAAACTTTTACACCAGCAACTTCAACGTTTTACACAGCAAACTTTTACACAGCAAACTTTTACACAGCAAACTTTTACACAGCAAACTTTTACACAGCAAACTTTTACACCAGCAACTTCAACGTTTTACACAGCAAACTTTTACACAGCAAACTTTTACACAGCAAACTTTTACACCAGCAACTTCAACGTTTTACACAGCAAACTTTTACACAGCAAACTTTTACACAGCAAACTTTTACAACAGCAAACTTTTACAACAGCAAACTTTTACAACAGCAACTTCAACGTTTTACACAGCAAACTTTTACACAGCAAACTTTTACAACAGCAACTTCAACGTTTTACACAGCAAACTTTTACACAGCAAACTTTTACAACAGCAACTTCAACGTTTTACACAGCAAACTTTTACACAGCAAACTTTTACACAGCAAACTTTTACAACAGCAACTTCAACGTTTTACACAGCAAACTTTTACACAGCAAACTTTTACAACAGCAACTTCAACGTTTTACAATAGTTTTACACAGCAAACTTTTACAACAGCAACTTCAACGTTTTACACAGCAAACTTTTACACAGCAAACTTTTACAACAGCAACTTCAACGTTTTACAATAGTTTTACACAGCAAACTTTTACAACAGCAACTTCAACGTTTTACACAGCAAACTTTTACACAGCAAACTTTTACAACAGCAACTTCAACGTTTTACACAGCAAACTTTTACACAGCAAACTTTTACACAGCAAACTTTTACAACAGCAACTTCAACGTTTTACACAGCAAACTTTTACACAGCAAACTTTTACACAGCAAACTTTTACACAGCAAACTTTTACAACAGCAAACTTTTACAACAGCAACTTCAACGTTTTACACAGCAAACTTTTACACAGCAAACTTTTACAACAGCAACTTCAACGTTTTACACAGCAAACTTTTACACAGCAAACTTTTACAACAGCAACTTCAACGTTTTACACAGCAAACTTTTACACAGCAAACTTTTACACAGCAAACTTTTACAACAGCAACTTCAACGTTTTACACAGCAAACTTTTACACAGCAAACTTTTACACCAGCAACTTCAACGTTTTACACAGCAAACTTTTACACAGCAAACTTTTACACAGCAAACTTTTACAACAGCAACTTCAACGTTTTACAATAGTTTTACACAGCAAACTTTTACACAGCAAACTTTTACAACAGCAACTTCAACGTTTTACACAGCAAACTTTTACAACAGCAAACTTTTACAACAGCAAACTTTTACACCAGCAACTTCAACGTTTTACACAGCAAACTTTTACACAGCAAACTTTTACACCAGCAACTTCAACGTTTTACACAGCAAACTTTTACACAGCAAACTTTTACAACAGCAAACTTTTACAACAGCAACTTCAACGTTTTACACAGCAAACTTTTACACAGCAAACTTTTACACAGCAAACTTTTACACCAGCAACTTCAACGTTTTACACAGCAAACTTTTACACAGCAAACTTTTACACAGCAAACTTTTACAACAGCAAACTTTTACAACAGCAACTTCAACGTTTTACACAGCAAACTTTTACACAGCAAACTTTTACAACAGCAACTTCAACGTTTTACACAGCAAACTTTTACACAGCAAACTTTTACACAGCAAACTTTTACAACAGCAACTTCAACGTTTTACACAGCAAACTTTTACACAGCAAACTTTTACACAGCAAACTTTTACAACAGCAACTTCAACGTTTTACACAGCAAACTTTTACACAGCAAACTTTTACACCAGCAACTTCAACGTTTTACACAGCAAACTTTTACACAGCAAACTTTTACACAGCAAACTTTTACACAGCAAACTTTTACACAGCAAACTTTTACACAGCAAACTTTTACACAGCAAACTTTTACAACAGCAACTTCAACGTTTTACACAGCAAACTTTTACACAGCAAACTTTTACAACAGCAACTTCAACGTTTTACACAGCAAACTTTTACACAGCAAACTTTTACAACAGCAACTTCAACGTTTTACACAGCAAACTTTTACACAGCAAACTTTTACAACAGCAACTTCAACGTTTTACACAGCAAACTTTTACACAGCAAACTTTTACAACAGCAACTTCAACGTTTTACACAGCAAACTTTTACACAGCAAACTTTTACAACAGCAACTTCAACGTTTTACACAGCAAACTTTTACACAGCAAACTTTTACAACAGCAACTTCAACGTTTTACACAGCAAACTTTTACACAGCAAACTTTTACAACAGCAACTTCAACGTTTTACACAGCAAACTTTTACACAGCAAACTTTTACAACAGCAACTTCAACGTTTTACACAGCAAACTTTTACACAGCAAACTTTTACAACAGCAACTTCAACGTTTTACACAGCAAACTTTTACAACCGCAACTTCAACGTTTTACAATAGTTTTACACAGCAAACTTTTACACAGCAAACTTTTACAACAGCAACTTCAACGTTTTACACAGCAAACTTTTACAACAGCAACTTCAACGTTTTACAATAGTTTTACACAGCAAACTTTTACACAGCAAACTTTTACACAGCAAACTTTTACACAGCAAACTTTTACACCAGCAACTTCAACGTTTTACACAGCAAACTTTTACACAGCAAACTTTTACACAGCAAACTTTTACACAGCAAACTTTTACACAGCAAACTTTTACACCAGCAACTTCAACGTTTTACACAGCAAACTTTTACACAGCAAACTTTTACACAGCAAACTTTTACACCAGCAACTTCAACGTTTTACACAGCAAACTTTTACACAGCAAACTTTTACACAGCAAACTTTTACACCAGCAACTTCAACGTTTTACACAGCAAACTTTTACACAGCAAACTTTTACACAGCAAACTTTTACACCAGCAACTTCAACGTTTTACACAGCAAACTTTTACACAGCAAACTTTTACAACAGCAAACTTTTACAACAGCAAACTTTTACAACAGCAAACTTTTACAACAGCAACTTCAACGTTTTACACAGCAAACTTTTACACAGCAAACTTTTACAACAGCAACTTCAACGTTTTACACAGCAAACTTTTACACAGCAAACTTTTACAACAGCAACTTCAACGTTTTACACAGCAAACTTTTACACAGCAAACTTTTACACAGCAAACTTTTACAACAGCAACTTCAACGTTTTACACAGCAAACTTTTACACAGCAAACTTTTACAACAGCAACTTCAACGTTTTACAATAGTTTTACACAGCAAACTTTTACAACAGCAACTTCAACGTTTTACACAGCAAACTTTTACACAGCAAACTTTTACAACAGCAACTTCAACGTTTTACACAGCAAACTTTTACACAGCAAACTTTTACAACAGCAACTTCAACGTTTTACACAGCAAACTTTTACACAGCAAACTTTTACACAGCAAACTTTTACAACAGCAAACTTTTACACCAGCAACTTCAACGTTTTACACAGCAAACTTTTACACAGCAAACTTTTACACAGCAAACTTTTACACAGCAAACTTTTACACAGCAAACTTTTACACAGCAAACTTTTACACAGCAAACTTTTACAACAGCAACTTCAACGTTTTACACAGCAAACTTTTACACAGCAAACTTTTACAACAGCAACTTCAACGTTTTACACAGCAAACTTTTACACCAGCAACTTCAACGTTTTACACAGCAAACTTTTACACCAGCAACTTCAACGTTTTACACAGCAAACTTTTACACAGCAAACTTTTACACAGCAAACTTTTACACAGCAAACTTTTACACAGCAAACTTTTACACAGCAAACTTTTACAACAGCAACTTCAACGTTTTACACAGCAAACTTTTACACAGCAAACTTTTACACAGCAAACTTTTACACAGCAAACTTTTACACCAGCAACTTCAACGTTTTACACAGCAAACTTTTACACAGCAAACTTTTACACAGCAAACTTTTACACAGCAAACTTTTACAACAGCAAACTTTTACAACAGCAACTTCAACGTTTTACACAGCAAACTTTTACACAGCAAACTTTTACAACAGCAACTTCAACGTTTTACACAGCAAACTTTTACACAGCAAACTTTTACACAGCAAACTTTTACACCAGCAACTTCAACGTTTTACACAGCAAACTTTTACACAGCAAACTTTTACACAGCAAACTTTTACACAGCAAACTTTTACACAGCAAACTTTTACACAGCAAACTTTTACAACAGCAACTTCAACGTTTTACACAGCAAACTTTTACACAGCAAACTTTTACACAGCAAACTTTTACAACAGCAACTTCAACGTTTTACACAGCAAACTTTTACACAGCAAACTTTTACAACAGCAACTTCAACGTTTTACACAGCAAACTTTTACACAGCAAACTTTTACAACAGCAACTTCAACGTTTTACACAGCAAACTTTTACACAGCAAACTTTTACAACAGCAACTTCAACGTTTTACACAGCAAACTTTTACACAGCAAACTTTTACAACAGCAACTTCAACGTTTTACACAGCAAACTTTTACACAGCAAACTTTTACACAGCAAACTTTTACAACAGCAACTTCAACGTTTTACACAGCAAACTTTTACACAGCAAACTTTTACAACAGCAACTTCAACGTTTTACACAGCAAACTTTTACACAGCAAACTTTTACAACAGCAACTTCAACGTTTTACACAGCAAACTTTTACACAGCAAACTTTTACAACAGCAACTTCAACGTTTTACACAGCAAACTTTTACACAGCAAACTTTTACAACAGCAACTTCAACGTTTTACAATAGTTTTACACAGCAAACTTTTACAACAGCAACTTCAACGTTTTACAATAGTTTTACACAGCAAACTTTTACAACAGCAACTTCAACGTTTTACAATAGTTTTACACAGCAAACTTTTACAACAGCAACTTCAACGTTTTACAATAGTTTTACACAGCAAACTTTTACAACAGCAACTTCAACGTTTTACAATAGTTTTACACAGCAAACTTTTACAACAGCAACTTCAACGTTTTACAATAGTTTTACACAGCAAACTTTTACAACAGCAACTTCAACGTTTTACAATAGTTTTACACAGCAAACTTTTACAACAGCAACTTCAACGTTTTACAATAGTTTTACACAGCAAACTTTTACAACAGCAACTTCAACGTTTTACAATAGTTTTACACAGCAAACTTTTACAACAGCAACTTCAACGTTTTACAATAGTTTTACACAGCAAACTTTTACAACAGCAACTTCAACGTTTTACAATAGTTTTACACAGCAAACTTTTACAACAGCAACTTCAACGTTTTACAATAGTTTTACACAGCAAACTTTTACAACAGCAACTTCAACGTTTTACAATAGTTTTACACAGCAAACTTTTACAACAGCAACTTCAACGTTTTACAATAGTTTTACACAGCAAACTTTTACAACAGCAACTTCAACGTTTTACAATAGTTTTACACAGCAAACTTTTACAACAGCAACTTCAACGTTTTACAATAGTTTTACACAGCAAACTTTTACAACAGCAACTTCAACGTTTTACAATAGTTTTACACAGCAAACTTTTACAACAGCAACTTCAACGTTTTACAATAGTTTTACACAGCAAACTTTTACAACAGCAACTTCAACGTTTTACAATAGTTTTACACAGCAAACTTTTACAACAGCAACTTCAACGTTTTACAATAGTTTTACACAGCAAACTTTTACAACAGCAACTTCAACGTTTTACAATAGTTTTACACAGCAAACTTTTACAACAGCAACTTCAACGTTTTACAATAGTTTTACACAGCAAACTTTTACAACAGCAACTTCAACGTTTTACAATAGTTTTACACAGCAAACTTTTACAACAGCAACTTCAACGTTTTACAATAGTTTTACACAGCAAACTTTTACAACAGCAACTTCAACGTTTTACAATAGTTTTACACAGCAAACTTTTACAACAGCAACTTCAACGTTTTACAATAGTTTTACACAGCAAACTTTTACACAGCAAACTTTTACACAGCAAACTTTTACACAGCAAACTTTTACACCAGCAACTTCAACGTTTTACAATAGTTTTACACAGCAAACTTTTACACAGCAAACTTTTACACAGCAAACTTTTACACAGCAAACTTTTACAACAGCAACTTCAACGTTTTACACAGCAAACTTTTACACAGCAAACTTTTACAACAGCAACTTCAACGTTTTACACAGCAAACTTTTACACAGCAATCTTTTACAACAGCAACTTCAACGTTTTACAATAGTTTTACACAGCAAACTTTTACACAGCAAACTTTTACAACAGCAACTTCAACGTTTTACACAGCAAACTTTTACAACAGCAACTTCAACGTTTTACACAGCAAACTTTTACACAGCAAACTTTTACAACAGCAACTTCAACGTTTTACAATAGTTTTACACAGCAAACTTTTACACAGCAAACTTTTACAACAGCAACTTCAACGTTTTACACAGCAAACTTTTACACAGCAAACTTTTACAACAGCAACTTCAACGTTTTACACAGCAAACTTTTACACAGCAAACTTTTACAACAGCAACTTCAACGTTTTACACAGCAAACTTTTACACAGCAAACTTTTACAACAGCAAACTTTTACAACAGCAACTTCAACGTTTTACACAGCAAACTTTTACACAGCAAACTTTTACAACAGCAACTTCAACGTTTTACACAGCAAACTTTTACACAGCAAACTTTTACAACAGCAACTTCAACGTTTTACACAGCAAACTTTTACACAGCAAACTTTTACAACAGCAACTTCAACGTTTTACACAGCAAACTTTTACACAGCAAACTTTTACAACAGCAACTTCAACGTTTTACACAGCAAACTTTTACAACAGCAAACTTTTACAACAGCAACTTCAACGTTTTACAATAGTTTTACACAGCAAACTTTTACAACAGCAAACTTTTACAACAGCAACTTCAACGTTTTACAATAGTTTTACACAGCAAACTTTTACAACAGCAAACTTTTACAACAGCAACTTCAACGTTTTACAATAGTTTTACACAGCAAACTTTTACAACAGCAAACTTTTACAACAGCAACTTCAACGTTTTACAATAGTTTTACACAGCAAACTTACACAGCAAACTTTTACAACAGCAACTTCAACGTTTTACAATAGTTTTACACAGCAAACTTACACAGCAAACTTTTACAACAGCAACTTCAACGTTTTACAATAGTTTTACACAGCAAACTTACACAGCAAACTTTTACAACAGCAACTTCAACGTTTTACAATAGTTTTACACAGCAAACTTTTACACAGCAAACTTTTACAACAGCAACTTCAATGTTTTACAATAGTTTTACACAGCAAACTTTTACACAGCAAACTTTTACACAGCAAACTTTTACACAGCAAACTTTTACACAGCAAACTTTTGAAACAGCAACTTTAAAGTTTTACAATACTTTTACAATACATTTCTACAGTAGCAACCCTAAAGCTTCACAAAACGTGTTTTTACACCACGTGTTTTAAAAACAGTTTTTTACACCACAGTTTTTTCAACACGTGTTTTACACCACAGTTCTTTCAACACGTTTTTTACCACACGGTTTTTCAACACGTTTTTTACAACACAGCTTTACAACAGCAACTTCAAAGCTTTACAAAAGTCTTACAATACAGTTTTAGAGTAGCAACCCTAAACCTTCACAACACTTTTTTTTACAACACGGTTTTTTACAACACGGTTTTACAGTAGCAACCCTAAAGCTTCGCAACACAGTTTCACACAACACAGTTTCACACAACACAGTTTCACACAACACAGTTTTAGAGTACCAACCCTAAAGTTTTACAATACCGTTTTTCAATACAGTTTTAGAGTACCAACCCTAAAGTTGCACAACACGTTTTGCACAACACGTTTTGCACAACAGCAACTTCAAAGTTTTACAATAGTTTTACAATACAGTTTTACAGTAGCAACCTTAAAGTTTTACAATACCATTTTTCAATACAGTTTTAGAGTAGCAACCCTAAAGTTTCATATGTTTTTTTACACCACGTGTTTTTCCAACATGTTTTTTACAACACAGTTTTTTTACAATTTTTTTTACCACACAGTTTTTCCAACACGTTTTTTACCACACAGTTTTTCCAACAAAAGATAGCAAGAGGAAGCAGTGCAGAGGGACAGCAGCAGAAGAAAAAAGGAACAGGGATCTGGACAGATGGAGAGAAAAAAGCAGGAGGAACAGATACAACGTGATACAATGGGACAGGAAGTAAGACAGAGTGACAGATGAGATTAATGACAAGAGATAGAGAGGGACTGTGAGAAACACAGGAGGTTGCATAGAGAGAGGTATTAGGACCCCTGCAGAGAAATAGAAAACATGAATAAAAAGAGTAGGGAGCACCACAAAGGGTCAGAGAAAGAGAAGAACAGGAAGAAGAACGGGAACAGTGAGATACAGAATGAAAAAAACCCCAGATATTATACACATATTATCCAGTAACCAAGCCCATTTCAGAGTTACACACTACCCGAGCCCATTTCAGCGCCGCGCCCGAGCCAATTTCGGCACCGCACAGTGCCGAGCCCATTTCAAAGTTACACTGTAGCCGAGCCCATTTCAGCAGCACACCATGTACTAGCAAATTTCAAAGTTACACAGTACCCGAGCCCATTTCACAGTTACGTAGCTACAGCACCAATTTCAAAGTTGTGCAATTACTAGAGCCAGTAATGCGCACCCTTTCTATTAACCCATCCGCAGCTACATTTACCTCGAGGTATCTACAACTCTCCCTTGGATGCCTAATTCTAATGAACACTTTCACTTACTTAAACAGCTAAGTTGACCTATGGGCACTAAACACACATGCTTCGCTCTGCACTTGCTTTTGTGATTGCCATTAGTACTGTGACTCTCACAAGGAGACCTAATTACCTGCCTTTTTTTCATTTTATTTTTGTTTCATTTGGTCCATTACTGACTCCACGTACATTCAGCTGTGTCAGTATTTACAGTCCAATTCTACAATGTACTTTTACTACAACGTATAGAAAAGAGTTATGGCCGCATTGGTCAAATATTTGCCACTATTAGTTTCATTCCTCTTTTAATCATTATTTCTACAAATACATTTAAACTCCAAAAATTTAGCATTACCTTAACAAGAATTGCCACTATATAGTGCCTGCAATTCTCTACGGAGTGGTCTTTTCCGCATTCCTCGCTCCCGTTACATCTGTCGCTTCACGTCCAGAGGTTTTCCTCCCCGAGGTGACGTTACCTCCACGATCCCTGTTCCCAAGCTGAAAACGAGTGAGCTCTGCTCCTCTTGACAGACTGTCCACTTCCACACCTAGGCACAAAAATAAAAATTGAAAAATATCATTACATCACAAACTACAAAGACCACCCAAAGATTTGAGAAACCCACCACGGAAAAATACAGTTACACTCACCTACTTCACAACCCTGGCCTACTCGATGCTGGCTATCTACTCCAACTCCACACCCCCCACCCCCCCGCAAAATCCTCAACTCTCTTCCAAAGACCATCCGCTGAACAAAATAATTCCCTGTGCTAAGTGGCAAGTACCACATTCCAGGGCAGCGCTCCATGGGAACACTATTCCCGGGAGCCTTGAAAAAAATCGCCCTGCCTGTGAAAACCCTGGCCCGAGCCGGACCCCGGTCCGAACATTGGGGATCAGCATCGCCTCATGGAGCGGCTAGGACCAGGGGGAAAAAAAAATGGGAGGGGGGGCCGGAACGGGATGGGACGACACCAAAAACCAACCTATATCGCAGCTGGGTTTTTTTAATTCTAATTTTTTTTTTCTCTAATTCCCTGAAAAACATCTCAACTCTACATCCAACCTGAAAGGAAAAAACATAAAAAGGCTAAACCACATAACCCTACAAGGTTACACATGTTGACAACACACCACTCATTCAGATCGCATACATGCCAGCCCTCACTCTCAAATCATCCATGCAACTGCCCACCACCATCAAAGGGCCATCACCCCGTGCCTGCGGCACCGGGGGACTCAAAAATCGCCCTACCTGCAAAAACCCTGGCACGAGCCCACTCCCCTTCCAAACTACCCTTCCGTTACACCAATGTTTCAACACACACCATCATCGCATTTTCAACCTGATACTTATCTTTCACAGTGCCACATGTCACAGTCCAACCTCCATAGCAGCCATGTCACCTAAACACAAGGTTCCTTCAAGCACCTCGTGCCCTGTCATCACCTGCAAAAACAACACACAAAGCTTTTTATTAAGACACTTCATCCTTGAGAGAGAAGTCCTCCACCGCTCCCCTCCCCTGCTTCCCACCTATTCCAAAAATAACACATTCTCACAGTCAGTGTCCTCCATGGCACTTGAAAAAACAGAGCATCACAAACACAGAGCTGTCCCAAAGTTACCGATCGCTCCGAGGCCCGTCACGCTGCTACTCGGACCTCGAGGCCTTGACCGTTTCTAGAGGCTTGCCACAAAGCATCCGCATAAACAATATGAACCATTGCCCAGGTACTGCCTCACTCTATGCTAGTTCACAGTCCAATTGCGATCCACTCAACTCCTTGCTTGCAAAGAACCCAAAGTCATTAAGCTTTCTATGCTGTCTCTACAATGACATACGATACACACACAAACATAGAGCCATGCAATTCGCGTGCAAATATAATGCCATACAAGGCAGTACTCTTATCTCAGTCAAGACAAAAAAACTCAGAGCACTGCCATACCAGACAAAACAGGACAGGGCCAATGCAAGAGACTCTCAGATAACAGTCAATACGAGTACAGACCAAAACAATACAAAACCAATACAGACCCATCGAATGCAAGGCAGTCTCAGATGGCACTCAATACAAGTACAGAGCACTGCAATACAAAACACAATGCAGGGCCATGCAAAGCGAGACAGTCTCAGATGGGAAACAATGCAAGTACAGAACACTACAACGCAAACCAATATCGAGCAATACAATGCAAGATAGTCTCAGATGACAGTCAATACAAGCACAGAGCACTACAATATCAGAAAAAAACACAATAAAGGTCATACAATGCGAGACAAGTCTCACGTGACAGTCAATACAAATACAGAGCAAAACAACGCAAGACAAAGGCAAATACGGATCAATACAAAGCAAAAAAACCCGCAAAGCACAGCAAAGCAAAGCAATCTCATAAAGCCACCGGCCGCATCTTCCCTCCGACTCCACTCCCGGACCCACCTCCTTACGGTGCTCCGCTGCCTTCCCCCATTGCTCTGTGGCACACATCTTGTCCCTCCACATCTGGAAAAAAAACCCATATTGAACAAGTCACCTGGATGCAGAGCAAGAGCTTAACCACTCCAGAGGTCTTGATTCCATCTACGAAGACCATCTGGAGTCCAACTACAGCCTGCCATTTAAAAAAAAAAAAAAAAAAAGAAACCCAACCAAAAAAAGACCAGCGCCAAACTTTAAGCTCATCACGTGCAAGACTTAACGCCTTAGAGATTCAAATCCGCTTCACTGCCCCTCAACAGCCCCTGCCACACGGTTCCAATCGTCTCGGTAAAACACTATCGGCACGGCTGCCCACACAGCCCGCCAACGGCTACTCGAGCTGAGATGACTGTACAACCCTCACCTGGACGGTCTAGGCACATCAACATTTCACCCATAGACTCTTATCGCTGTTCCACCTACCCCTGACTCTACATCCCCGGGCAGAGCAGCTCCAAGCCAAACACGCCTGTGCGCAGAACCTCGCCACGTGGAACGCTACCAACGAGGCGATTCAAAGAGAGAGAAAACTCTCAGCAAAAAGAATGACCTCCAGACGGGAGGCGCCGTCGGGCAAGACGACCTACGGGGCCCGCAACCGTGAGGCCGGGAAGCAATACGGCAGACCCCGAGGAGTCAAACGTAACGGCCCTTACAACATGGCACTGTCAAAACCCAGACGATGGATGCGCCAGAAGCCAGGCGTTTTAGACGTAAGGACGTCAGGATGCGGGGAAGAAGTCCCAGTCCGAGAAAATGGACGGCAAGAGAGTGGAGCTGCCGACGCAGCCCGGAAGAATGCCGCAAGAGAGGACCGACCGGAAGCTGCCGAGACCAATCCACGCTTTAGAGCTCCAAACGCAAGAAAAGAAGCACCTGATTGGCACCGGACTGATGAGTACGAGCATTCGAGACCCCAGGGACGGCGCCCAAAGCGCATGCCGCGCTCCTCCGGCGCCAAGCGTGACGAGGACATCGAGACCCGAGGAAGGTCTAAGCACAGAAGACAGACTACACAAACTACACACCACCGCGGACACAGGTCGGAACTGCCCTGCCCGGCACACGCAGGTCTCGCGCTGAAAAGCAACCCGGTCCCTTCGCCTGCTCAAAGGGGACTGCTTTGGGACAGCCCTCTCTCCTGCACTAACTTTAAAACCCCTCCCTGCAATTCCCAGCTTCGTCCCTTCCTCCCAGCCTCTCCCCAGCCCTGGTCCCTCAACTTAGCTTTCAGAGGGCCGACGGTCTGAATCCATTATCCAGAAAAACCACACGGGCTAACTGGGATATTCCTGCAGTCGCCAGGCTCCTCTTCATCATCTGCAGGTAAAAAAAAAAACCAAACAACCAAACCAACCAACCCACCCAGCCAAACCAAACCAGAAAAGGGAGTAAGCATCCCATCGGCCAACACCAACTGCTTCCCTGACTTCCCGCTCCTCACAAGTGCCACCGCGTTACGCTTACTCGCTCATTGCGGAGTCGGACCCTGCAGCCGTCGTCGCTCGTGGTACCAAAGATACAGAGAGACGCGAACGTGAAGAGTCACCAGCCCCACGCTCCTCCTCCCTAATCCACAGCTCACCTCAAACGCTCATCCCATTCCAAAGGTGGCCTGCACAGCGCCTCCAAAACAAAAAGGAAAAGCTTAACCGAGGGGCCACGTAATACTTTGCTATTCAACACCGACCCGGCCGACGACCGCCTCACCTTCTCGGACCGCTCGTCGGCCTGCGCCTTCACCCCTCCGAGGCTGCGTGCGCCACCTGCAAAAACCAAAGCAGAAGACGCATGCCGAGACACCGCCCGAAACCTCAGCCCGCCCGCACCGATTCCCATCTCCCTCTCCTTTCCCTCGCCCGCCCCGCCTCTGCCATCAACAGCTTGCCACGTCGAGGCCTGCGTACCGCCTGCAAAAGGCAAACGACAAGGGACTCTTCCAACTCTGCCAACGATACCACACCTCAAAAGGAACTGTTGCTTCGCCCCTTCAGTCATGGCTCAGCTTGTCCAAGCCACCTCTGGTGCCGAGATCCCGCTTCGCACCTTCAAAATAAAAGAAAAAAACCCCAAACCTATAAACTAGTCATAGAGCCACCGGCCACATCTTCCCTGCAACTCCACTCACAGACCCACCTTCTTGCAGTGCTCTGCTTCCCTCCTCTGTCACTCTTTGGCATGCATCTTGTCCCTCCGCATCTGAAAAGGAAAATTACTGAACAAGTCACCTAGATGCAAAGCAAGAGCTTAACAATTCCAGAGGTCTCGATTCCATCTAGGAATACCATCTGGAATCCAACTATAGCCTACCATAAAAAAAAAAAAAAAAAAAGGCCAAACTTTGAGCCCATCACATGCAAGACTTAACACCTTTAGAGATTCAAATCCCCTTCACTACTCCTCAACAACCCCTGCCACATGGCTCCAATCGTCTCCGTAAAACACTATCGACGTGGCTGTCCACACAGCCCACCCATGGCTACTCGAGCCGAGATGACTGTACAATCCATGCCTAAACGGTCTAGGCACATCAACATTTCACCCGTAGACACTTATTTCTATTCCACCTACATGACTCTACATCCCCAGGCAGAGCAACTCCAAGCCAAACACACATGCCTACTCACACGCAGGGGGCAGGGAAGAATGGCCAGTGCTCGCCAAGCAGGGGTTCAGGGAGGAAATGCCCACACCCACTGACTTGGGGGGGTATGGGTGAATATAAACCACTGCAGACAGGCAGGAGGAGCAGAAGAGAGGAGACACCAACCGACGGACACGACAGAGCGGGGATCAGACACCGACCGACGAACACGCCGGAGCGGGGTGGGGGGCGTATGGACCAAGGGACAGGCGAGGCAGGGGGAGACACCGACTGATGGACAAGCAAGGGGGGGGGGGGGGAAGTTAACAACTGACAGACAAGCAAGGGGGGGGGGAATTTAACAACTGACAGACACAAAAAGAGAGAGGAGAGACACTGACTGATGGAACACAAGGAATGGGGAGACACAGACCGACAGACAGGCGGGACGGGGCGAGACACTGACTGATGGACAAGCAAGGCAGGGCAAAACGCTCACCGATGGACACGCGAGGTAGGGTGAGACACCGACTGACGGACACACGGAGCGGAGATCGAGAGAAAACCACTGACAGAAACACCGGGGGAGAGGAAAGACACTCACGCACAGACGCATGGGGGAGGAAAGACACCAACCCACGGACAAGTGATACCGAAAAGCCGGTCAACGAAACTCTCCAAGACTCGTTTTGGACTGCTAGAAAGCAGGCATTCTTTATTGCAGCGCTGGATACACGGGGGATAATTCCACCTAGCGTGCATACCACAGCTTTAGCACAAACAGGTTATATAGAATAACTAATTGCATATTAACCAGATTAATATACATATTCATAGAAATGATTATAACTGATTATCATAGCACTGCCTACATCCGATCACGCGTAACGAAGGATCCATTTGAATCGAAGGGCTGCTTTTACAACCACCGACCCATTTGAAGTTCTCGTTGGCTGTCCTCCAAGTCTTTATTCTTGTCCTTGTTCTTTCATCTTGAAGCTTAACGCAGTTTCAATCGCATGCGGTCTGTTTCAACATTGTTCTCATCTAGCGCACAGGAACATCTACTCCTAAGTGTAAAGAACGGCGAAACTTGGGAGTAACTACTTCTACTAGTTAATTGCTCAGCTATACTTTTGTCTATTGTTTCAATCATAGTGTTAGTAGAAGATTTCCAATCATTATTTACCAAATCTCACTTTTACAGTCACCTAGCAGCAAACCAGTCTCCATGGCTGGTACAAAATATTAAAACCATCAAAATATTTAGACATACCATACAGAACGTACGGAAATATGCTACCAATTCCCCCCCCCTTCCCGCTTGAGGCTACTAATTCTTTTAGTAGTCTCGCTTGAACAGAGATCGTGCCGCAGCTCGTTTAAGACAGCTAAAAGCGACACAGATTATAACAATGATGATAACTACTTCTCTTGCTTCGTTGGGGCGACAAGGGAAAGCTTCAGGCTACCCGGTAAAGGTATCGACTAGAACTGGGATATATCGGTATCCCTCTTTTTGAAGCAATTCTGTAAAATCAATTTGCCAATATTTTCCTGGAGAATTTCCTTGCTTAGTCATTCCAAAAAGGATTTTATTATTGGTTTGGGGATTATTACATATACAAACCTACTTGTAATTATTCAGATACTTTTTATCATATCTCTATTCAAAATACACGTTTGTAAATGTTTAACAAGGTTTTCTGTTCCCCAATGTACCTTGCTATGTTCGGCCGGGGCAATTTCTCTCATTGTTGCGGGTGGGCCGCTTATTTAACCTGTTGGTGTTAACGGCCCATCCTGTTTCATTTTTGTTAGCCTGCAATTTAAGAATTAGTTCTTCACCTTTTTCATTATAACTTGGAGCACCTTTAGGTAAATTTACACTTGCTCTGGAACTAGTGCTAGGATGCCTTTTTCTGCAGCTTCTTTAGCAGCTCTAGCAGTCAACCGGTTACCTGTTTCAGGGACGGTCCTACCCGACTGATGTGCTTTACGGTGCATTATCACGACTGCTGTTGGCTTTGGAATGGCTTCGAACAATTTCGGCATTTGTTCTGCATGCTGAATGGTGATTCCTTGTGGAGATAACAGTCCTCTTTCTTTCCATATTGCTCCATGCGCATGTACTACTCCAAAAGCATACTTTGAGTCTGTCCAAATGTTGACTTGCTTTCCTTGACTTAGTTCCAGTGCTCGAGTAAGAGCTATCAATTCAGCCTTTTGGGCAGATGCATTTGAAGGCAAAGCTCGCGATTCAATTACCTTCTCGGTAGCGGTTACCGCGTATCCTGATAAACGTTTTCCTTCACGGATGAAACCGCTTCCGTCGGTATATACTTCCCAATCCGTTTCTTCCGCTGGCGCATCTCGGAGATCCGGTCGGCCGGAGTAGACTTTTCAATTGTCTGCAGGCAGTCATATTCCGGTTCTCCTTCAACCTGATCGGTTGTTAAAAACACAGCAGGGTCAACGATAGGAGTACTTTTTAAGGAAACACCATCTTGCTCCAGCAACACCACTTGGTATTTCGGCATTCTACTAGGGGATAACCAATGCCCTCCTTTCTGATCGAGCACAGCGATCAGCATGTGGGGAACATACGCTGCAATTCTCTGTCCTAGGGTGAACTTACGAGCTTCTTGGATCAATAGCGCAGTTGCAGCGACGGCACTCAGACGACCGGGCTATCCCAGACTCACGTTGTCTAATTGCTTCGAGAAGTAGGCCACAGCTCGCCGACTTGGTCCCAGATATTGGGCCGGCACACCCAGAGCTATACCTTTTCTTTCATGAGTAAAAAGTTCAAATGTCTTTGTGAGATCTGGCGGGCCTTGGGCTGGCCGCCTCCATTAAAGCCCGTTTTAGTTGTTTGGAAGCAGCTTTCCTGGCACCAATCTAATCTATAAATCCGTTGTGTGAGGTTTTGAGCTGCTCCTATAAAGGTCGGACCAGCAAGCTGTAATTTGCAATCCACAGGCGACACCACCCGACCGTTCCCAGAAACGCTCGCAATTCTTTCAGAGTCTTGGCCTCGGGGAGATAACAAATTGTCTTCTTTCTCTCGGTTCCTAATTGTCTCTGTCCTTTCAGGATTTCCAAACCCAAATAAGTTACTTCTCTCTGGGTTATTTGGGCTTTTTCTTTTGACACTCGATAGCCACCGATTCCCAAAAACTTCAAAAGGCTAAGAGTTAACTGGGGGCATGGTTCTTCTGTCTCAGCTGCAATTATTAGATCACCCGCATATTGCAACAAGATTCCTTGATTATTTTCTTTCTTCCAAATCTCTAATTCTCATGCCAATTGACTTCCAAAAATGGTAGGGCTGTTCTTAAAGCCTTGAGGCAAGACTGTCCACGTATATTGGGGTGCTTCCTGACACCTCCTGCCCTCCATTTGCACCCCTGAACCCCCTTCAGTGGCTGCTCCTCAGGAGCCGCTCTTCTGAGCCACATGCCAAATTCTGGGGACACCTCCTAACTCACAACTTCCCAGAGACTCTGAGCTCTGCTATGTGCCCACCAAGTCAAGTCGAGTCCCGAGGCTTATAACCTACGAGGGGCCTGCCACAAGCTGCAAAGTTTCTAGGGACAACATGGCATTCTGTGGGCAATGAGGAAAGGCAATGAGGCATCCCAGACCCTAAAAGACACTATGCCTTATGGCCCTGCTGCCTTCTTGAGAACTACTAAAGCTCCATAGACACATGCATACAAGACGCTCACCCTAACCCCTACTAAATAATGTCACCGTCGGTCCTATTAAGAGAGACAGTATCAGCAACTTACACAGAATACAGCAAAGCTGGTGAAAAAAACAAGGTTCCATTTTCAATAAAGTCAGGAATTCCAGGAAAACACAATGCATCGAGAACTAAAAAAAAAACCAAAACAATGCATACTATTAAACCATCTCACCACCCCTGAACACTCAAAACAAAATTACTGACCTGAAAAAAAAAGAAATAAAAGCTACATACAAGCGTTACTTTCTACCACACATGCTGCTGAACCTTGAGTGGTCCTGAAGCTCTTACCTCAGGCAGACACCTCTTCCCAAAGAGCTGAGCCAGCTCAAAAGCTGTAAAGGACTCAAGAGCTGAGCACCAACACCAGAAAAACCCAGGAGCACAATGAACTCCCTCAGCAGAGGCTGTGGTTCATATACCCCGTGGCCCTGCCCACCACCCTTCCCACATTCACCTGGGAAAGGGGAAGGGCAAACCTCCAGAACTTACAATGTCAGCTGGAGGAGCAGCAGGAGTGTTCTCACCTGCCTTAAATTTACAGCAAGCAAAGCCCTGAACAGAGAAAGCAATCCTTACTAGCAAAAACGATACCTGCTTTTGTACTACAGCTACAACTATGGCATCGGCAACGTGACCGGGTAGGGAATTAAACTTAATTTTTCTGGGGTGTAGATAGAAAAAGATAGATGTCCCTCTAAACGATGTAAGAAACTAGCTCATTAAATGCAATAACAATGCTGTTATCAAAATTGAAGTGCTTGAGTTTCCTATAAAAAAAGCCAAAATGCTGTAGGGTTACGCTTCATTTCTAGCAAGGCTGTGCATACCAATTTCTAGGAAGGCTGCACGTACCGCCTAACTTCTACCAGAACTACCTTCTGGATAGGACTGAAGCACAAAGCAGATTTAGATTCCTTAAGAATCCCTTCTCAAAAATATCTCTGGTTGCAAAGTAAGTTATTTACGGTAAATCGCTGACATTTCAGAGTCGCTATGATCGTCTCTCTGACTGACTCCCTTAAGAGAACTAGATGATTCCCAAAGGACAGAAACCACCAAAAAAAACAGGGAAATACAAGATACGTACCAGGAACTGTATGAAGCAGCCTAATTAATACCTAACTAGCTAAAGCAAAACTAAATTGCAAAACACAATAAACACCACCACGGGAGATGTGTCGATAAAAATAGATGAAGGCTATTGCCTCCTCTGAAAAACTCAAGAGAAGATCTAAGCTGATGATAGACATCTTTGGGGTACCAGACACCAAACAGAAACATACTGTAAGGTGGGAAAAAAAAAAGGACTCCTTTGGACCACAAAGATGGCTTTGAAAAAAGCTCCAGTAGAGCAAGAGGCATCGTCGCAGGGATTAGAGAGATCCGGAAGGGGCCAGAGAGACCAAAGAAGCCTTGGGGGTGCAAGGAGCTCAAAAGGGAATTGAACAAAGAACAGGTGTCCTCAGGGGATCGGGGACCAAATGGAGGTGCACCAAACGGATGACGGGACAGAAAGACCCACCGGGGTACCGGATATGGACTCAGCAAGGGTTTTTTACAACACGTTTTTTTACAACACGGTTTTTTTTACAACACTGTTTTACAACAGTTTTTTACAACAGTTTTTCACGTTTTTTTACAACAGGTTTTCACAACATGTTTTTTTCACAACACAGTTTTACAACAGCAACTTCAAAGTTTTACAGTAGTTTTACAATACAGTTTTACAGAAGCAACTCTAAAGTTTTAAATACTGTTTCTCAATACAGTTTTGCAGTAGCAACCCTAAAGTTTCACACTTTTTTTATAACACATTCTTTACAATATGTTTTTTTACAACACGTTTTTTACAACACGTTATTTGCAACACCGTTTTTTTGCAACACCTTTTTTTACAGTACAGTTTTTTTTACAGTACAGTTTTTTACAACACGTTTTTTACAACACGGTTTTACAACAGCAACTTCCAGGTTTAACAATAGGTTTACAATACAGTTTTACAACTCAGTTTTACAGTAGCTACCCTAAAGCTTCACAACACGTGTTTTTACACCACGTGTTTTTAAAACATTTATTTTACAACGCAGTTATTTCCAACACTGTTTTTACAAAGCAGTTATTTCCAACACTGTTTTTTCAACACGTTTTTTACAACACAGCTTTACAACAGCAACTTCAAAGCTTTACAATAGTCTTACAATACAGTTTTACAGTAGCAACCCTAAAGCTTCACAACACGTCTTTTTACAACACAGTTTTACACAACACAGTTTTCAAACAGCAACTCCAAAGTTTTACAATAGTTTTACAATACAGTTTTACAACTCGGTTTTACAATACAGTTTTACAGTAGCAACCCTCAAGTTTTACAATACCGTGTTTTAATACAGTTTTAGAGTAGCAACTGAAGTTTTACAATACCGTTTTGCAATACAGTTTTAAGGTAGTAACCCTAGAGCTTCACAACACGTTTTTTTACACCACGTCTTTTTAAAACACATTTCTTTTACAACACAGTTATTTCCGACGCTGTTTTTTACACACGTGTTTTACAACACTGTTTTTTACACACGTGTTTTACAACACTGTTTTTTACACACGTGTTTTACAACACTGTTTTTTACAACACATTTTTACAGCAGCAACTTCAAAGTTTTACAATAGTTTTACAATACAGTTTTAGAGTAGCAACTCTAAAGTTTTACCATAGTTTTACAATTCCGTTTTACAGTAGCAAGCCTAAACCTTCAAAACACGTTTTTTTGCAACACGGTTTTACAACAGCAACTTCAAAGTTTTACAATACAGTTTTACAACACGGTTTTATAATACAGTTTTACAGTAGGAACTCTAAAGTTTTACAATACTGTTTTTCAATACAGCTTTAGAGTAGCAACCCTAAAGTTTCACAACATGTTTTTTTACAACACATTTTTTTACCATACTTTTTTACAGCACAGTTTCTTTACAACACGTTTCTTTACAACATAATTATTTACAACTCAGTTTTACAACAGCAACTTCAATATTTTACAACAGTTTTACAATACAGTTTTACAACACGGTTTTACAACACGGTTTTACAGTAGCAACCCTAAAGCTTCACAACACGTCTTTTTACAACACAGTTTTACACAACACAGTTTTACAACAGCAACTCCAAAGTTTTACAATAGTTTTACAATACAGTTTTACAACTCAGTTTTACAATACAGTTTTACAGTAGCAACCCTAAAGTTTCACAATACCGTGTTTCAATACAGTTTTAGAGTAGCTACCATAAAGCTTCACAACACTTGTTTTTACACCACATGTTTTTAAAACACAGTTATTTACAACACCATTTTGTCAACACGTTTTTTACAACACTGTTTTACGGTAGCAACCCTAAAGTATCACAACACAGTTTTTTTACAACATGTTTTCCACAACGCAGTTTTTTACAATGCAGTTTTTTACAACGCAGTATTACAACACGGTTTTACAACAGCAAATTCAAAGTTTTACGGTAGGTTTACAATACGGTTTTACAGTAGCAACTCTAAAGTTTTACAATACCATTTCTCAATACAGTTTTATAGTAGCAACCCTAAAGTTTCACATTTTTTTACAACACGTTTTTTTGCAACACAGTTTTTTTGCAACAGACTTTTTTTGCAATACAGTTTTTTACAACACGTTTTTCTACAACACATTTTTTACAACACAGTTTTACAACAGCAACTTCCAGGTTTTACAATAGGTTTACAATACAGTTTTACAACTCGGTTTTACAATACAGTTTTACAGTAGCTACCCTAAAGCTTCACAACACGTGTTTTTACAAAACACATTTATTTCACAACGCAGTTATTTCCAACACTGTTTTTACAACGCAGTTATTTCCAACACTGTTTTTACAACGCAGTTATTTCCAACACTGTTTTTTCAACATGTTTCTTACAACACTGTTTTTTACAACACCAACTTCAAAGTTTTACAATAGTTTTACAATACGGTTTTACAGTAGCAACCCTAAAGTTTCACAACACGTTTTTTTACAGCACAGTTTTTTTACAACATTTTTTTACAGCACAGTTTTTTTACAACATTTTTTTACAGCACAGTTTTTTTACAACATTTTTTTACAGCACAGTTTTTTTACAACATTTTTTTACAGCACAGTTTTTTTACAACACGTTTTTTGCAACACGTTTTTTTACAACACGTTTTTTGCAACACGTTTTTTTACAACACAGTTTTTTGCAACAGGTTTTTTTACAACACGTTTTTTGCAAGACTTTCTTTTAAAACACGTTTTTTTAAAAGACTTTTTTGCAACACGTTTTTTTACAACACGGTTTTACAACACAATTTTACAACAGCAACTTCAAAGTTTTACAGTAGGTTTACAATACAGTTTTAGAGTAGCAGCCCTAAGGTTTCACATGGTTTTTTACAACACAATTTTTTACAACACTTTTTTCACAACAGTTTTACACAACACAATTTTACAACAGCAACTTCAAAGTTTTACAATAGCTTTACAATACAGTTTTAAAACACGGTTTTACAATACAGTTTTACAGTAGCAACTCTAAAATTTTACAATACCATTTTTCAATACAGTTTTAGGGTAGCAACCCTAAAGTTTCACAACACATTTTTCCACAACATGTTTTTCCACAACACGTTATTCACAACACAGTTTTTTGCAACAGTTTTTTTGCAATACAGTTTTTTTGCAATACGGTTTTTTTACAGCATGTTTTTCTACAACACGTTTTTCACAACACAGTTTGACAACAGCAACTTCAAGGTTTTACAATAGTTTTACAATACAGTTTTAAAACACGGTTTTACAATACAGTTTTACAGTAGCCACCCTAACATTTTACAATACCGCGTTTCAATACAGTTTTACAGTAGCAACTGAAGTTTTACAATACCGTTTTAAGGTAGCAACCCTAAAGCTTCACAAAGGCTTGCTTTTACAACAGTTTTACAAAACACAGTTTTAAAACAGCAACTTTAACGTTTTACAAAACAGTTTTACAACTCGGATTTACAATACTATTTTACAGTAGCTACCCTAAAGCTTCGCAACACGTATTTTTACACCACGTGTTTTTAAAACACATTTATTTTACAACACAGTTATTTCCAACACTGTTTTTCAACACGTTTTTTCCAACACTGTTTTTTCAACACGTTTTTTCCAACGCTGTTTTTTCAACACGTTTTTTCCAACACTGTTTTTTCAATACGTTTTTTCCAACACGTTTCTTTACAACACGTTTCTTTACAACATAATTATTTACAACTCAGTTTTACACAATGCAGTTTTACAACAGCAACTTCAATGTTTTACAATACAGTTTTACAACACAGTTTTACAGTAGCAACCCTAAAGCTTCACAACACGTCTTTTTACAACAAACTTTTACTCAACAAACTTTTACACAACACAGTTTTCAAACAGCAACTTCAAAATTTTACAATACTTTTACGATACAGTTTCACAACTCGGTTTTACAACAGAGTTTTACAGTAGCAACCCTAAAGCTTCACAACACGTGTATTTACACCACGTTTTAAAAACACAGTTTTTCACCAGACAGTTTTTCCAACACAGTTTTTCACCGGACAGTTTTTCCAACACGTTTTTCACGCCACAGTTTTTTCAACACGTTTTTCACGCCACAGTTTTTTCAACACGTTTTTCACGCCACAGTTTTTTCAACACGTTTTTCACGCCACAGTTTTTTCAACACGTTTTTCACGCCACAGTTTTTTCAACACGTTTTTCACACCACAGTTTTTTCAACACGTTTTTCACGCCACAGTTTTTTCAACACGTTTTTCACGCCAGTTTTTTCAACACGTTTTTCACGCCACAGTTTTCTCAAGCCACAGTTTTTTCAACACGTGTTTTACGCCACAGTTTTTTCAACACGTGTTTTACACCACGGTTTTTTCAACACGTGGTTTACACCACGGTTTTTTCAACACGTTTTTTACCACACGGTTTTTTCAACACGTTTTTTACAACACAGTTTTTCAACACGTTTTTTACAACACAGCTTTACAACAGCAACTTCAAAGCTTTACAACAGTCTTACAATACAGTTTTAGAGTAGCAACCCTAAACCTTCACAACACTTTTTTCTACAACGTGTTTTTTTACAACACAGTTTTACACAACACAGTTTTCAAACAGCAACTTTAAAGTTTTACAATACTTTTACAATACAGTTTTACAGTAGCAACCCTAAAGCTTCACAACACTTTTTTTACAACACGTTTTTTTACAACACTTTTTTTACAACACAGATTTTTACAACACATTTTTTTAACAACACGATTTTTACAGCACAGGTTTTTTACAACATTTTTTTACAACACAATTTTTTGACAACACATTTTTTGCAACAGGTTTTTTTACAGCACGTTTTTTGCAAGATTTTTTTGCAAGACGTTTTTTTAAAAGACGTTTTTTGCAAGACTTTTTTTACTAACGCATTTTTTGCAACACGTTTTTTACAACACTTTTTTTCAACGCTTTTTTTACAGCACTTTTTTTGCAACACGTATTTTACAACACTTTTTGTGCAACACATCTTTTTACTACACTTTTTTTACAAAACTTTTTTTGCAACACTTTTTTTTACAACACAGTTTTTTACAATACAGTTTTTTTACATCAGTTTTTTTCAACACGTTTTTCTACAACACATGTTTTTATAACACAGTTTTACAACAGCAACTACAAAATTTTACAATAGTTTTA
Organism: Harpia harpyja; assembly: GCF_026419915.1. Lineage (NCBI taxonomy): Eukaryota > Metazoa > Chordata > Aves > Accipitriformes > Accipitridae > Harpia > Harpia harpyja. The sequence continues at coordinate 124,422 of NC_068946.1, forward strand.
CAATACAGTTTTACTACACGGTTTTACAATACAGTTTTAGAGTAGCAACCCTAAAGTTTTACAATGCCGTGTTTCAATACAGTTTTAGAGTAGCAACTAAAGTTTTACAATGCCGTGTTTCAATACAGTTTTAGAGTAGCAACTAAAGTTTTACAATACCGTTATACAATACAGTTTTAAGGTAGCAACCCTAAAGCTTCACAACACATTTTTTTACAACACAGTTTTACACAACACAGTTTTCAAACAGCAACTTTAAAGTTTTACAATACTTTTACAATACAGTTTTACAGTAGCAACCCTAAAGCTTCACAGCACGTGTTTTTACACCACGTGTTTTAAAAACACAGTTTTTTTACAACACAGTTTTTTCCAACACATTTTTTCCAACACAGTTTTCCAACACGTTTTTTACAACACGGTTTTACAACACGGTCTTACAACACAGTTTTACAGCAGCAACTTCAAAGTTTTACAATAGGTTTACAATACAGTTTTAGAGTAGCAGCCCTAAAGTTTCCCAACACGTTTTTTTACAACACGTGTTTTTACAACACGGTTTTTTTACAACACGTTTTTTTACAACACGGTTTTTTTACAACACCATTTTTTTACAACACCGTTTTTTTACAACACGGTTGTTTTACAACACGTTTTTTTACAACACGTTTTTTTACAACACAGTTGTTTTACAACACTTTTTTTACAACACAGTTGTTTTACAACAGTTTTTTTACAACACAGTTGTTTTACAACACTTTTTTTACAACACTTTTTTTACAACACTTTTTTTACAACACTTTTTTTACAACACTTTTTTTACAACACTTTTTTTACAACACTTTTTTTACAACACAGTTTTTCTACAACACGTTTTTCTACAACACAGTTTTTTTAAAACATTTTTTGACAACACAGTTTTTTGACAACACGTGATATGCCACAGGTTTTTTTACAATGTTTTTTGCAAGACGTTTTTTGCGAGACTTTTTTTAAAAGACGTTTTTTGCAACAAGTTTTTTTACAACACAGTTTTACAACAGCAACTTCAAAGTTTTACAATAGGTTTACAATACAGTTTTAGAGTAGCAGCCCTAAGGTTTCACATGTTTTTTTACAACATGGTTTTTTACAACACAATCTTTTACCATACGTTTTTTACAACATGGTTTTACAACACGGTTTTTTACAACATGGTTTTACAACACGGTTTTTTACAACATGGTTTTACAACACGGTTTTTTACAACATGGTTTTACAACACGGTTTTTTACAACATGGTTTTACAACACGGTTTTTTACAACATGGTTTTACAACACGGTTTTTTACAACATGGTTTTACAACACGGTTTTTTACAACATGGTTTTACAACACGGTTTTTTACAACATGGTTTTACAACACGGTTTTTTACAACATGGTTTTACAACACGGTTTTTTACAACATGGTTTTACAACACGGTTTTTTACAACATGGTTTTACAACACGGTTTTTTACAACATGGTTTTACAACACGGTTTTTTACAACATGGTTTTACAACACGGTTTTTTACAACATGGTTTTACAACACGGTTTTTTACAACATGGTTTTACAACACGTTTTTTTACAACATGGTTTTACAACACGTTTTTTTACAACATGGTTTTACAACACGGTTTTTTACAACATGGTTTTACAACACGGTTTTTTACAACATGGTTTTACAACACGGTTTTTTACAACATGGTTTTACAACACGGTTTTACAACACGGTTTTTTACAACCTAGTTATTTACAACATGGTTTTTTACAACATGGTTTTACAACACGGTTTTTTACAACCTAGTTATTTACAACACGGTTTTTTACAACCTAGTTATTTACAACACGGTTTTTTACAACAGTTTTTTCACAACACAGTTTTTTCACAACGTGTTTTTACACAACAGTTTTATGCAACAGTTTTAAAACAGCAACTTCAAAGTTTTACAATGGCTTTACAATACAGTTTTACAGTAGCAACTCTAAAATTTTACAATACCATTTTTCAATACAGTTTTAGATTAGCAATCCTAAAGTTTCACAACACGTTTCTCCACAACACGTTATTTACAACACAGTTTTTTGCAACAGTTTTTTCGCAACACACTTTTTTACAATACAGTTTTTTTACAAAAAATTTTTTTTACAATACAGTTTTTTTACTATACAGTTTTTTACAACATGTTTTTCTACAACACGTTTTTCACAACACAGTTTGACAACGGCAACTTCAAGGTTTTACAATAGTTTTACAATACAGTTTTACAACACGGTTTTACAACACAGTTTTACAACAGCAACTTCAAAGTTTTACAATAGGTTTACAATACAGTTTTAGAGTAGCAACCCTAAAGTTTCACATGTTTTTTTACAACACGTTTTTTTACAACACAATTTTTTACCATACGCTTTTTACAACACTTTTTTCACAACACAGTTTTTTCACAACAATTTTACACAACAGTTTTACAACAGCAACTTCAAAGTTTTACCATAGCTTTACAATACAGTTTTAAAACACGGTTTTACAACACAGTTTTACAGTAGCAACTCTAAAATTTTACAATACCATTTTTCAATACAGTTTTAGGGTAGCAACCCTAAAGTTTCACAACACGTTTTTCCACAACATGTTTTTCCACAACACGGTATTTACAACACAGTTTTTTGCAACAGTTTTTTTGCAATACAGTTTTTCTACAACACGTTTTTCACAACACAGTTTGACAACAGCAACTTCAAGGTTTTACAATAGTTTTACAATACAGTTTTACAGTAGCCACCCTAACATTTTACAATACCGCGTTTCAATACAGTTTTACAGTAGCAACTAAAGTTTTACAATACCGTTTTAAGGTCGCAACCCTACAGCTTCACAACGGCTTGCTTTTACAACAGTTTTACAAAACACAGTTTTAAAACAGCAACTATAACGTTTTACAAAACAGTTTTACAACTCGGATTTACAATACTGTTTTACAGTAGCTACCCTAAAGCTTCACAGCACGTATTTTTACACCACGTGTTTTTAAAACACATTTATTTTACAACACAGTTATTTCCAACACTGGTTTTCAACACGTTTTTTCCAACACTGTTTTTTCAACACGTTTTTTCCAACACGTTTCTTTACAACATAATTATTTACAACTCAGTTTTACACAACGCAGTTTTACAACAGCAACTTCAATGTTTTACAATACAGTTTTACAACACGGTTTTACAGTAGCAACCCTAAAGCTTCACAACATGTCTTTTTACAACAAACTTTTACTCAACAAACTTGTACACAACACAGTTTTCAAACAGCAACTTTAAAATTTTACAATACTTTTACAATACAGTTTTACAACTTGGTTTTACAATAGAGTTTTACAGTAGCAACCCTAAAGCTTCACAACACAGTTTTTTACCACGCAGTTTTTCCAACGTGTTTTTTACCACGCAGTTTTCCCAACACATGTTTTACCACGCAGTTTTCCCAACACGTGTTTTACCACGCAGTTTTCCCAACACGTGTTTTACCACGCAGTTTTTCCAACACGTGTTTTACCACACCGCTTTACAACAGCAACTTCAAAGCTTTACAATAGTCTTACAATACAGTTATAGAGTAGCAACCCTTATCCTTCACAACACGTTTTTTTACAACAGCAACTTCAGTTTTACAATAGTTTTACAATACAGTTTTAAAACATGGTTTTACAATACAGTTTTACAGTAGCAACCCTAAAGTTCCACAACACCATTTTTCAATACAGTTTTAGAGTAGAAACCCTAAAGTTACACAACACGGTTTTTCGATACAGTTTTAGAGTAGAAACCCTAAAGTTACACAACACGGTTTTTTTACAACACGTTTTCCACAACACGGTTTTTTTACAACACGGTTTCCACAACATGTTTTTTTTACAACACGGTTTCCACAACATGTTTTTTTTACAACACGGTTTCCACAACACGGTTTTACAAGAGCAACTTCAAAGTTTTACAATACTTTTACAATACAGTTTTACAGTAGCAACCCTAAAGCTTCATCACGTGTTTTTACACCACGTGTTTTAAAAACAGTTTTTTCCCAGACACTTCTTCCAACACGTGTTTTCCCACACACTTCTTCCAACACGTGTTTTCCCACACACTTCTTCCAACACGTGTTTTCCCACACACTTCTTCCAACACGTGTTTTCCCACACAGTTTTTCAACACGTGTTTTCACAACACAGTTTTACAACAGCAACTTCAAAGCTTTACAACAGTCTTACAATACAGTTTCAGAGTAGCAACCCTAAACCTTCACAACACGTTTTTTTTACAACAGCAACTTCAAAGTTTTACAATAGTTTTACAATACAGTTTCACAACACGGTTTTACAATGCAGTTTTAGAGCAGCAACCCTAAAGTTTCACAACACGGTTTTACAATGCAGTTTTAGAGCAGCACGGTTTCCAAACACGGTTTTTTTACAACACGGTTTCCACAACACGGTTTTACAGGAGCAACTTCAAAGTTTTACAGTACTTTTACAATACAGTTTTACAGTAGCAACTCGAAAGTTTTACAATACCATTTCTCAATACAGTTTTAGAGTAGCAACCCTAAAGATTCACATGTTTTTTTACAACACGTTATTTGCGACACAGTTTTTCTACGACACAGTTTTTCTACGACACAGTTTTACAACAGCAACTTCCAGGTTTTACAATAGGTTTACAATACAGTTTTACAGTAGCAACCTTAAAGTTTTACAATACCATGTTTCAATACAGTTTTAGAGTAGCAACCCTAAAGCTTCACAACACGTTTTTTTACAACACAGTTTTACACAACACAGTTTTCAAACAGCAACTCCAAAGTTTTACAATAGTTTTACAATACAGTTTTACAACTCAGTTTTACAATACAGTTTTACAGTAGCAACCCTAAAGTTTCACAATACCGTGTTTCAATACAGTTTTACAGTAGCTACCATAAAGCTTCACAACACTTGTTTTTACACCACATGTTTTTAAAACACAGTTATTTACAACACCATTTTGTCAACACGTTTTTTACAACACAGTTTTACGGTAGCAACCCTAAAGTATCACAACACAGTTTTTTTACAACATGTTTTCCACAACGCAGTTTTTTACAACGCAGTTTTTTACAACGCAGTTTTTTACAACGCAGTTTTTTACAACGCAGTTTTTTACAACGCAGTTTTTTACAACGCAGTTTTTTACAACGCAGTTTTTTACAACGCAGTATTACAACACGGTTTTACAACAGCAAATTCAAAGTTTTACAGTAGGTTTACAATACGGTTTTACAGTAGCAACTCTAAAGTTTTACAATACCATTTCTCAATACAGTTTTATAGTAGCAACCCTAAATTTTCACATTTTTTTACAACACGTTCTTTTGCAACACAGTTTTTTTGCAACAGACTTTTTTGCAATACAGTTTTTTACAACACGTTTTTCTACAACACATTTTTTAGAACACAGTTTTACAACAGCAACTTCCAGGTTATACAATAGGTTTACAATACAGTTTTACAACTCGGTTTTACAACACAGTTTTACAGTAGCAACCCTAAAGTTTTACGATACCGTGTTTCAATACAGTTTTACAGTAGCAACTAAAGTTTTACAATACCGTGTTTCAATACAGTTTTAGAGTAGCAACTGAAGTTTTACAATACTGTTTTACAATACGTTTTTAAGGTAGCAATCCTAAAGCTTCACAACACGTTTTTTTACAACACAGTTTTACACAACACGGTTTTCAAACAGCAACTTTAAAGTTTTACAATAGTTTTACAATACAGTTTTACAACTCGGTTTTACAGTAGCTACCATAAAGCTTCACAACACTTGTTTTTACACCACGTGTTTTTAAAACACAGTTATTTTTAACACCATTTTATCAACACGTTTTTTACAACACAGTTTTACGGTAGCAACCCTAAAGTTTCACAACACAGTTTTTTTACAACACGTTTTCCACAACGCAGTTTTTTACAACGCGGTTTTACAACAGCAACTTCAGAGTTTTACAATACGGTTTTACAGTAGCAACCCTAAAGTTTTACAATACAGTTTCACAATACAGTTTTAGAGTAGCAACCCTAAAGTTTCACAATTTTTTTTTTCACAACACGTTTTTTACAACACAGTTTGACAACAGCAACTTCAAGGTTTTACAATAGTTTTACAATACAGTTTTAAAACAGGGTTTTACAGTACAGTTTAACAGTAGCCACCCTAACATTTTACAATACCGTTTCACAATACATTTTTAAGGTAGCTACCCTAAATCTTCACAACACAACTTTTACACAACACGACTTTTACTCAACACGACTTTTACACAACACACTTTTCAAACAGCAACTTTGAAGTTTTACAATACTTTTACAATACAGTATTACAACTCGGTTTTACAACAGAGTTTTACAGTAGCAACCCTAAAGCTTCACAACACGTATATTTACACCACGTTTTAAAAACACAGTTTTGTACCACACAGTTTTTCCAACACAGTTTTTTACCACACAGTTTTTCCAACACGTGTTTTACCACACCGCTTTACAACAGCAACTTCAAAGCTTTACAATAGTCTTACAATACAGTTATAGAGTAGCAACCCTAATCCTTCACAACGTGTTTTTTTACAACAGCAACTTCAAAGTTTTACAATAGTTTTACAATACAGTTTTAAAACATGGTTTTACAATACAGTTTTACAGTACCAACTCTAAAGTTTTACAATACTGTGTTTCAATACAGTTTTACAGTAGCAACTAAAGTTTTACAATACCGTTTCACAATACAGTTTTAAGGTAGCAACCCTAAAGCTTCACAACGGCTTTTTTTTACAACACAGTTTTACAAAACACAGTTTTAAAACAGCAACTTTAACATTTTACAAAACAGTTTTACAACTCAGATTTACAATACTGTTTTACAGTAGCTACCTTAAAGCTTCACGACACAACTTTGACACGACACGACTTTGACACGACACGACACGACTTTTACACAACACACTTTTCAAACAGCAACTTTGAAGTTTTACAATACTTTTACAATACAGTTTTCCAACTCGGTTTTACAATAGAGTTTTACAGTAGCAACCCTAAAGCTTCACAACACGTGTATTTACACCACGTTTTAAAAACACAGTTTTTTACCACACAGTTTTTTACCACACAGTTTTTTCAACACGTGTTTTACCACACCACTTTACAACAGCAACTTCAAAGCGTTACAATAGTCTTACAATACAGTTATAGAGTAGCAACCCTAATCCTTCACAACGTGTTTTTTTACAACAGCAACATCAAAGCTTTACAATAGTTTTACAATACAGTTTTAAAACATGGTTTTACAATACAGTTTTACAGTAGCAACTCTAAAGTTTTACAATACCGCGTTTCAATACAGTTTTAGAGTAGCAACTGAAGTTTTACAATACCGTTTTAAGGTAGCAACCCTAAAGCTTCACAACACGTTTTTTTACAACACAGTTTTACACAACACAGTTTTCAAACAGCAACTTTAAAGTTTTACAACACTTTTACAATACAGTTTTACGGTAGCAACCCTAAAGCTTCACAACACGTTTTTTCCAAGACGGTTTTTTCAACGCGTTTTTTCCAAGACGGTTTTTTCAACGCGTTTTTTCCAAGACGGTTTTTTCAACGCGTTTTTTCCAAGACGGTTTTTTCAACGCATTTTTTCCAAGACGGTTTTTTCAACATGGTTTTACAACAGCAACTTCAAAGTTTTACAATAGGTTTACAATACAGTTTTAGAGTAGCAGCCCTAAAGTTTCACAACATGTTTTTTTACAACACAGTTTTTTTACAACACAGGTTTTTTTACAACACAGGTTTTTTGCAAGACTTTTTTTAAAAGACGTTTTTTGCAACACGTTTTTTTACAACACGGATTTACAGCACAGTTTTTTACAACACATCATTATTTACAACACAGTTATTTACAACACAGTTTTACAACAGCAACTTTTAAGTTTTACAATAGGTTTACAATACAGTTTTACAGTAGCAACCCTAAAGTTTCATGGTTTTTTACAACACAATTTTTTACCATACGTTTTTTACAACACGTTTTTTACAACACACTTTTACAACAGTTTTTTCACAACACGTTTTACACAACACAGTTTTACAACAGCAACTTCAAAGTTTTACAATAGCTTTACAATACAGTTTTAAAACACGGTTTTACAATACAATTTTACAGTAGCAACTCTAAAATTTTACAATACCATTTTTCAATACAGTTTTACAGTAGCAACTCTAAAATTTTACAATACCATTTTTCAATACAGTTTTACAGTAGCAACTCTAAAATTTTACAATACCATTTTTCAATACAGTTTTACAGTAGCAACCCTAAAATTTCACAACACGTTTCTCCACAACACGTTTTTCCACAACACGTTATTTACAACACAGTTTTTTGCAACAGTTTTTTCGCAACACACTTTTTTACAATACAGTTTTTTTACTATACAGTTTTTTACAACATGTTTTTCTACAACACGTTTTTCACAACACAGTTTGACAACAGCAACTTCAAGGTTTTACAATAGTTTTACAATACAGTTTTAAAGCACGGTTTTACAATACAGTTTTACAGTAGCAACTCTAACATTTTACAATACCGTGTTTCAATAGAGTTTTAGAGTAGCAACCCTAAAGTTTCACAACACGTTTTTCCACAACATGTTTTTCCACAACACGTTATTCACAACACAGTTTTTTGCAACAGTTTTTTTGCAATACAGTTTTTTACAACATGTTTTTCTACAACACGTTTTTCACAACACAGTTTGACAACAGCAACTTCAAGGTTTTACAATAGTTTTACAATACAGTTTTAAAACACGGTTTTACAATACAGTTTTACAGTAGCCACCCTAACATTTTACAATACCGTGTTTCAATACAGTTTTACAGTAGCAACTAAAGTTTTACAATACCATTTTAAGGTCGCAACGCTACAGCTTCACAACGGCTTTTTTTTACAACACAGTTTTACAAAACACAGTTTTAAAACAGCAACTTTAACGTTTTACAAAACAGTTTTACAACTCGGATTTACAATACTGTTTTACAGTAGCTACCCTAAAGCTTCACAGCACGTATTTTTACACCACATGTTTTTAAAACACGGTTATTTTACAACACAGTTATTTCCAACACTGTTTTTCCAACACGTTTCTTTACAACACGTTTCTTTACAACCTATTATTTACAACACAATTTTTTACAAGATAATTATTTACAACTCAGTTTTACACAACACAGTTTTACAACAGCAACTTCAATGTTTTACAATAGTTTTACAATACAGCTTCACAACACGTCTTTTTACAACACGGTTTTACACAACAGAGTTTTACACAACACGGTTTTACACAACACAGTTTTACACAACACGGTTTTCAAACAGCAACTTTAAAGTTTTACAATACTTTTACAATACATTTCTACAGTAAATGCCTCACAAAACTTGTTTTTACGCCACAGTTTTTTCAACACCTTTTCTACGCCACAGTTTTTTCAACACCTTTTCTACGCCACAGTTTTTTCAACACCTTTTCTACGCCACAGTTTTTTCAACACCTTTTCTACGCCACAGTTTTTTCAACACGTTTTCTACGCCACAGTTTTACAACAGCAACTTCAAAGTTTTACAATAGTCTTACAATACAGTTTTAGAGTAGCAACCCTAAACCTTCACAACACGTTTTTTTACAACAGCAACTTCAAAGTTTTACAATAGTTTTACAATACAGTTTTACAACATGGTTTTACAATACAGTTTTACAGTAGCAACTCTAAAGTTTTACAATACCGTTTTTCAATACAGTTTTAGAGTAGCAGCCCTAAAGTTTCACATGGTTTTTTACAACACATTTTTTTACCATCCGTTTTTTACAGCACAGTTTTTTTACAGCGCGGTTTTTTACAACACAGTTTTTTTACAGCGCGGTTTTTTACAACACAGTTTTTTTACAGCGCGGTTTTTTACAACACAGTTTTTTTACTACAGTGTTTTTTACAACACAGTTTTTTTACTACAGTGTTTTTTACAACACAGTTTTTTTACTACAGTGTTTTTTACTACAGTGTTTTTTACAACACAGTTTTTTTACTACAGTGTTTTTTACAACACAGTTTTTTTACTACAGTGTTTTTTACAACACAGTTTTTTTACTACAGTGTTTTTTACAACACAGTTTTTTTACTACAGTGTTTTTTACAACACAGTTTTTTTACTACAGTGTTTTTTACAACACAGTTTTTTTACTACAGTGTTTTTTACAACACAGTTTTTTTACTACAGTGTTTTTTACAACAGTTTTTTTACTACAGTGTTTTTTACAACAGTTTTTTTACTACAGTGTTTTTTACAACAGTTTTTTTACTACAGTGTTTTTTACAACAGTTTTTTTACTACAGTGTTTTTTACAACAGTTTTTTTACTACAGTGTTTTTTACAACAGTTTTTTTACTACAGTGTTTTTTACTACAGTGTTTTTTTACTACAGTGTTTTTTACTACAGTGTTTTTTACAACAGTGTTTTTTACTACAGTGTTTTTTTACTACAGTGTTTTTTACTACAGTGTTTTTTACAACAGTGTTTTTTACTACAGTGTTTTTTACAACAGTTTTTTTTACAACAGTTTTTTTACAACAGTTTTTTTACTACAGTGTTTTTTACAACAGTTTTTTTACTACAGTGTTTTTTACAACAGTTTTTTTACTACATTGTTTTTTACAACAGTTTTTTTACTACAGTGTTTTTTACAACAGTTTTTTTACTACAGTGTTTTTTACAACAGTTTTTTTACTACAGTGTTTTTTACAACAGTTTTTTTACTACAGTGTTTTTTACAACAGTTTTTTTACTACAGTGTTTTTTACAACAGTTTTTTTACTACAGTGTTTTTTACAAGTTATTTACAACACGTTTTTTGACAACACGTTTTTTGCAACACTTTTTTGACAACACGTTTTTGACAACACTTTTTTGCAACACTTTTTTGACAACAATTTTTTTGACACACGTTTTTTGCAACACTTTTTTTGCAACACTTTTGACAACACGTTTTTTGCAACACGTTTTTTGCAACACTTTTGACAACACGTTTTTTGCAACACGTTTTTTGCAACACTTTTTTGCAACACTTTTTTTGCAACACTTTTTTGCAACACTTTTTTTGCAACACTTTTTTGCAACACTTTTTTTGCAACACTTTTTTGCAACACTTTTTTGACAACACTTTTTTTGCAACACTTTTTTTGCAACACTTTTTTGCAACACTTTTTTTGCAACACTTTTTTGCAACACTTTTTTTGCAACACTTTTTTGCAACACTTTTTTTGCAACACTTTTTTGCAACACTTTTTTTGCAACACTTTTTTGCAACACTTTTTTGCAACACTTTTTTTGCAACACTTTTTTGGCAACACTTTTTTGCAACACTTTTTTGACAGCACTTTTTTGACAACACGTTTTTTGCAACACTTTTTTGACAGCACTTTTTTGGCAACACTTTTTTGCAACACTTTTTTGACAGCACTTTTTTGGCAACACTTTTTTGCAACACTTTTTTGACAGCACTTTTTTGACAACACGTTTTTTGCAACACTTTTTTGACAGCACTTTTTTGACAACACGTTTTTTGCAACACTTTTTTGACAGCACTTTTTTGACAACACGTTTTTTGCAACACTTTTTTGACAGCACTTTTTTGACAACACGTTTTTTGCAACACTTTTTTGACAGCACTTTTTTGACAACACGTTTTTGCAACACTTTTTTGACAGCACTTTTTTGACAACACGTTTTTTGCAACACTTTTTTGACAGCACTTTTTTGACAACACGTTTTTTGCAACACTTTTTTGACAGCACTTTTTTGACAACACGTTTTTTGCAACACTTTTTTGACAGCACTTTTTTGACAACACGTTTTTTGCAACACTTTTTTGACAGCACTTTTTTGACAACACGTTTTTTGCAACACTTTTTTGACAGCACGGTTTTTGCAACACTTTTTTGACAGCACTTTTTTGACAACACGTTTTTTGCAACACTTTTTTTACAGCACTTTTTTGACAACACGTTTTTTGCAGCACTTTTTTTACAGCACTTTTTTGACAACACGTTTTTTGCAACACTTTTTTTACAGCACTTTTTTGACAACACGTTTTTTGCAGCACTTTTTTTACAACACTTTTTTGACAACACGTTTTTTGCAGCACTTTTTTTACAACACTTTTTTGACAACACGTTTTTTGCAACACTTTTTTGACAACACGTTTTTTGCAACACTTTTGACAACACATTTTTTGCAACACTTTTTTGACAACACGTTTTTTGCAACACTTTTTTGACAACACGTTTTTTACAACACAGTTTTTTACAACACAGTTGTTTTACATCAGTTTTTTACAACACGTTTTTCTACAACACATTTTTTTACATCACAGTTTTACAACAGCAACTACAGAGTTTTACAATACAGTTTTACAACACGGTTTCACAATACAGTTTTACAGTAGCAACCCTAAAGTTTTACAATACCGTGTTTCAATACAGTTTTAGAGTAGCAAACTAAAGTTTTACAATACCATTTTACAATACGGTTTTAAGGTAGCAACCCTAAAGCTTCACAACACATTTTTTTACAACACAGTTTTACACAACACAGTTTTCAAACAGCAACTTTAAAGTTTTACAATACTTTTACAATACAGTTTTATAGTAGCAACCCTACAGCTTCATCATGTGTTTTCCCAACACGTTTTTCCCAACACGTTTTTCCCAACACGTTTTTCCCAACACGTTTTTCCCAACACAGGTTTTCCAACACAGGTTTTCCAACACAGGTTTTCCAACACAGGTTTTCCAACACGTTTTTTCCAACACAGGTTTTCCAACACGGTTTTTCCAACACAGGTTTTTCCAACACAGGTTTTTCCAACACAGTTTTTTCACATCAGTTTTTTACAACACGTTTTTTTACAACACAGTTTTAGAAAAGCAGCTTCAAAGTTTTACAATAATTTTACAATACAGTTTTAGAGTAGCAGCCCTAAAGTTTCACGTTTTTTTACACCACGTGTTTTTCTAACACTTTTTTTACCACACAGTTTTTTACAACACAGCTGTTTTACAACAACTTTTTACGACACGTTTTTTACAACACAGTTTTACAACAGCAACTCTAAAGTTTTACAATACAGTTTTACAACACGGTTTTACAATACAGTTTTACAGTAGCAACTCTAAAGTTTTACAATACCGTTTTTCAATACAGTTTTAGAGTAGCAACCCTAAAGTTTCACAACATGTTTTTTTACAACACGTTTTTTACAAAACATTTTTTTACCATGAGTTTTTTTACAGCAGTTTTTTACAACGCCGTTTTTTACAACACAGTTTTTTTACTACATTTTTTTACAACACAGTTTTTTTACTACAGTGTTTTTTAAAAGTTATTTACAACACGTTTTTTGACAACATGTTTTTTGCAACACGTTTTTTACCACAGTTTTTTCAACGTTTTTTTACAACACTTATTTTTCCAACACTTTTTTTTACAACACAGATTTTTTCAACACAGTTGTTTTACATCGATTTTTTACAACACGTTTTTCTACAACACATTTTTTTACAACACAGTTTTACAACAGCAACTTCAAAGTTTTACAATACATTTTTACAACACGGTTTTACAATACAGTTTTACAGTAGCAGCCCTAAAGTTTTACAATACCGTGTTTCAATACAGTTTTAAGGTAGCAACCCTAAAGCTTCACAACGCTTTTTTTACAACACAGTTTTACACAACACAGTTATCAAACAGCAACTTTAAAGTTTTACAATACTTTTACAATACAGTTTTACAGTAGCAACCCTAAAGCTTCATCACGTGTTTTACAGCACAGTTTTTTCACCGCGTTTTACAGCACAGTTTTTTCACCGCGTGTTTTACAGCACAGTTTTTTCACCGCGTGTTTTACAGCACAGTTTTTTCAACGCGTGTTTTACACCACAGTTTTTTCAACGCGTGTTTTACACCACAGTTTTTTCACTGCGTGTTTTACAACAGCAACTTCAATGTTTTACAATACAGTTTTACAACATGGTTTTTCACAACATGCTTTTTTTTTACATCATCAGTTTTGTACAGCAGAGTGTTTCACAACACGCTTTTTTTTTTACATCATCAGTTTTGTACAGCAGAGTGTTTCACAACACGCTTTTTTTTTTACATCATCAGTTTTGTACAGCAGAGTGTTTCACAACACGCTTTTTTTTTTACATCATCAGTTTTGTACAGCAGAGTGTTTCACAACACGCTTCTTTTTTACATCATCAGTTTTGTACAGCAGAGTGTTTCACAACACGCTTCTTTTTTACATCATCAGTTATGCGCAGCAGAGTGTTTCACAACACGCTTCTTTTTTACATCATCAGTTATGCGCAGCAGAGTGTTTCACAACGCGCTTTTTTTTTTACATCATCAGTTTTGTGCAGCAGAGTGTTTCACAACGCGCTTTTTTTTTTACATCATCAGTTTTGTGCAGCAGAGTGTTTCACAACGCGCTTTTTTTTTTACATCATCAGTTTTGTGCAGCAGAGTGTTTCACAACGCGCTTTTTTTTTTTACATCATCAGTTTTGTGCAGCAGAGTGTTTCACAACACGCTTTTTTTTTACATCATCAGTTTTGTGCAGCAGAGTGTTTCACAACACGCTTTTTTTTTTACATCATCAGTTTTGTACAGCAGTGTTTCACAACACAGTTTTTTTTACATCATCAGTTTTGTACAGCAGAGTGTTTCACAACACAGTTTTTTTACATCAGTTTTGTACAGCAGAGTGTTTCACAACACAGTTTTTTTACTACATTTTTTTACAACACAGTTTTTTTACTACAGTGTTTTTTAAAAGTTATTTACAACACGTTTTTTGACAACATGTTTTTTGCAACACGTTTTTTACCACAGTTTTTTCAACGTTTTTTTACAACACTTATTTTTCCAACACTTTTTTTTACAACACAGATTTTTTCAACACAGTTGTTTTACATCGATTTTTTACAACACGTTTTTCTACAACACATTTTTTTACAACACAGTTTTACAACAGCAACTTCAAAGTTTTACAATACATTTTTACAACACAGTTTTACAATACAGTTTTACAGTAGCAGCCCTAAAGTTTTACAATACCGTGTTTCAATACAGTTTTAAGGTAGCAACCCTAAAGCTTCACAACGCTTTTTTTACAACACAGTTTTACACAACACAGTTATCAAACAGCAACTTTAAAGTTTTACAATACTTTTACAATACAGTTTTACAGTAGCAACCCTAAAGCTTCATCACGTGTTTTACAGCACAGTTTTTTCACCGCGTTTTACAGCACAGTTTTTTCACCGCGTTTTACAGCACAGTTTTTTCACCGCGTGTTTTACAGCACAGTTTTTTCACCGCGTTTTACAGCACAGTTTTTTCACCGCGTGTTTTACAGCACAGTTTTTTCACCGCGTTTTACAGCACAGTTTTTTCACCGCGTTTTACAGCACAGTTTTTTCACCGCGTGTTTTACAGCACAGTTTTTTCACCGCGTTTTACAGCACAGTTTTTTCACCGCGTTTTACAGCACAGTTTTTTCAACGCGTGTTTTACACCACAGTTTTTTCACCGCGTGTTTTACAGCACAGTTTTTTCAACGCGTGTTTTACACCACAGTTTTTTCAACGCGTGTTTTACACCACAGTTTTTTCAACGCGTGTTTTACACCACAGTTTTTTCAACGCGTGTTTTACACCACAGTTTTTTCAACGCGTGTTTTACAACAGCAACTTCAATGTTTTACAATACAGTTTTACAACATGGTTTTTCACAACACGCTTTTTTTTTTTTACATCATCAGTTTTGTACAGCAGAGTGTTTCACAACACGCTTTTTTTTTCACATCATCAGTTTTGTACAGCAGAGTGTTTCACAACACGCTTTTTTTTTTACATCATCAGTTTTGCGCAGCAGAGTGTTTCACAACACGCTTTTTTTTTACATCATCAGTTTTGCGCAGCAGAGTGTTTCACAACACGCTTTTTTTTTACATCATCAGTTATGCGCAGCAGAGTGTTTCACAACGCGCTTTTTTTTTACATCATCAGTTATGCGCAGCAGAGTGTTTCACAACGCGCTTTTTTTTTTTACATCATCAGTTTTGTACAGCAGAGTGTTTCACAACGCGCTTTTTTTTTACATCATCAGTTTTGTGCAGCAGAGTGTTTCACAACGCGCTTTTTTTTTTTACATCATCAGTTTTGTGCAGCAGAGCGTTTCACAACGCGCTTTTTTTTTTACATCATCAGTTTTGTGCAGCAGAGCGTTTCACAACGCGCTTTTTTTTTACATCATCAGTTTTGTGCAGCAGAGCGTTTCACAACACGCTTTTTTTTTACATCATCAGTTTTGTGCAGCAGAGCGTTTCACAACACGCTTTTTTTTTACATCATCAGTTTTGTACAGCAGAGCGTTTCACAACACAGTTTTTTTTTACATCATCAGTTTTGTACAGCAGAGCGTTTCACAACACAGTTTTTTTTACATCATCAGTTTTGTACAGCAGAGTGTTTCACAACACAGTTTTTTTTAAATCATCAGTTTTGTACAGCAGAGTGTTTCACAACACGCTTTTTTTTTTACATCATCAGTTTTGTACAGCAGAGTGTTTCACAACACGCTTTTTTTTTTACATCATCAGTTTTGTACAGCAGAGTGTTTCACAACACAGGTTTTTTTACATCATCAGTTTTGTACAGCAGAGTGTTTCACAACACAGTTTTTTTACATCAGTTTTGTACAGCAGAGTGTTTCACAACACAGTTTTTTTACATCAGTTTTTTACAACATATTTTTCTACAACACGTTTTTTTACAACAGCAACTTCAAAGTTTTACAACAGTTTTACAATACAGTTTCACAACACGGTTTTAAAAACAGTTTTACAGTAACAACCCTAAAGTTTTACAATACCATTTTTCAATACAGTTTTAGAGTAGCAACCCTAAAGTTTCACAACATGTTTTTTACCACACGGTTTTTCCAACACAGTGTTTTACCACACGGTTTTTACCACACCGTTTTTCCCACACGTTTTTTACCACACAGTTTTTCCCACACGTTTTTTACCACAACACGTTTTTCCAACACGTTTTTTACCATACAATTTCTTTACAACTGCTTTTTTACAACAGCTTTTTACAACACGTTTTTTACAACACAGTTTTACAACAGCAACTCTAAAGTTTTACAATACCGTTTCTCAATACAGTTTTAGAGTAGCAACCCTAAAGTTTCACATGTTTTTTACAAAACATTTTTTTACCATGAGTTTTTTTACGCCTTTTTTTACAACGCAGTTTTACTACAGTGTTTTTTACAACAGCTATTTACAACACGTTTTTTGACGTGTTTTTTGCAACACGTTTTTTACAACACTTTTTTCAACACTTTTTTTACAACACTTTTTTTCAACACTTTTTTTTATAACAGTTTTTTTCAACACAGTTGTTCTACATCGATTTTTTACAACACGTTTTTCTACAACACATTTTTTTACAACACAGTTTTACAACAGCAACTTCAAAGTTTTACAATACATTTTTACAACACGGTTTTACAATACAGTTTTACAGTAGCAACCCTAAAGTTTTACAATACCGTGTTTCAATACAGTTTTAAGGTAGCAACCCTAAAGCTTCACAACACTTTTTTTACAACACAGTTTTACACAACACAGTTATCAAACAGCAACTTTAAAGTTTTACAATAGTTTTACAGTAGCAACCCTAAAGCTTCATCACGCGTTTTACCGCACAGTTTTTTCAACGCGCGTTTTACCGCACAGTTTTTTCAACGCGCGTTTTACCGCACAGGTTTTTCAACGTGCGTTTTACCGCACAGGTTTTTCAACGCGCGTTTTACAACAGCAACTTCAAAGCTTTACAATAGTCTTACAATACAGTTTTAGAGTATCAACCCTAAACCTTCACGACACGTTTTTTTACAACACGGTTTTACAACAGCAACTTCAATGTTTTACAATAGTTTTACAATACAGTTTTACAACATGGTTTTACAACACAGTTTTACAGTAGCAACCCTAAAGCTTCAAAACACGTCTTTTTACAACACAGTTTTACACAACACGGTTTTACAGTAGCAACCCTAAAGTTTTACAATACCGTGTTTCAATACAGTTTTAGAGTAGCAACTGAAGTTTTACAATACCGTTTTAAGGTCGCAACCCTACAGCTTCACAACGGCTTTTTTTTACAACACAGTTTTACAAAACACAGTTTTAAAACAGCAACTTTAACGTTTTACAAAACAGTTTTACAACTCGGATTTACAATACTGTTTTACAGTAGCTACCCTAAAGCTTCACAGCACGTATTTTTACACCACATGTTTTTAAAACACGGTTATTTTACAACACAGTTATTCCCAACACTGTTTTTCCAACACGTTTCTTTACAACACGTTTCTTTACAACCTATTATTTACAACACAATTTTTTACAAGATAATTATTTACAACTCAGTTTTACACAACACAGTTTTACAACAGCAACTTCAATGTTTTACAATAGTTTTACAATACAGCTTCACAACACGTCTTTTTACAACACGGTTTTACAGTAGCAACCCTAAAGCTTCACAACACGTCTTTTTACAACACGGTTTTACAGTAGCAACCCTAAAGCTTCACAACACGTCTTTTTACAACACGGTTTTACACAACACAGTTTTACACAACACGGTTTTACACAACACGGTTTTCAAACAGCAACTTTAAAGTTTTACAATACTTTTACAATACATTTCTACAGTAGCAACCCTAAAGCCTCACAAAACGTGTTTTCTACGCCACAGTTTTTTCAACACGTTTTCTACGCCACAGTTTTTTCAACACCTTTTCTACGCCACAGTTTTTTCAACACGTTTTCTACGCCACAGTTTTTTCAACACCTTTTCTACGCCACAGTTTTTTCAACACCTTTTCTACGCCACAGTTTTTTCAACACCTTTTCTACGCCACAGTTTTTTCAACACCTTTTTTACGCCACAGTTTTTTCAACACGTTTTCTACGCCACAGTTTTTTCAACACCTTTTTTACGCCACAGTTTTTTCAACACGTTTTCTACGCCACAGTTTTTTCAACACCTTTTTTACGCCACAGTTTTTTCAACACGTTTTTTACCACACAGCTTTACAACAGCAACTTCAAAGCTTTATAATAGTCTTACAATACAGTTTTAGAGTAGCAACCCTAAACCTTCACAACACGTTTTTTTACAACACGTTTCTTTACAACACGTTTATTTACAACCTATTATTTACAACACAGTTTTTTTACAAGATAATTATTTTTAATTTTAGTTTTACAACAGCAACTTCAATGTTTTACAATAGTTTTACAATACAGTTTTACAACACGGTTTTACAGTAGCAACCCTAAAGCTTCACAACACGTCTTTTTACAACACAGTTTTACACAACAAACTTTTACACAACAAACTTTTACACAACAAACTTTTACACGACACAGTTTTGAAACAGCAACTTTGAAGTTTTACAATACTTTTACAATACAGTTTTACAACTGGGTTTTACAACACGGTTTTACAGTAGCAACCCTAAAGCTTCACAACACGTGTATTTACACCACAGTTATTTCAACACAGTTTTTTACCACACAGTTTTTCCAACACGTTTTTTACACCACAGTTTTACAACAGCAACTTCAAAGTTTTACAATAGTCTTACAATACAGTTTTAGAGTAGCAACCCTAAACCTTCACAACACGTTTTTTTACAACAGCAACTTCAAAGTTTTACAATAGTTTTACAATACAGTTTTACAACATGGTTTTACAATACAGTTTTACAGTAGCAACTCTAAAGTTTTACAATACCGTTTTTCAATACAGTTTTAGAGTAGCAGCCCTAAAGTTTCACATGGTTTTTTACAACACATTTTTTTACCATCCGTTTTTTACAACACAGTTTTTTTACTACAGTGTTTTTTACAACACAGTTTTTTTAATACAGTGTTTTTTACAACACAGTTTTTTTACTACAGTGTTTTTTACAACAGTTTTTTTACTACAGTGTTTTTTACAACACAGTTTTTTTACTACAGTGTTTTTTACAACAGTTTTTTTACTACAGTGTTTTTTACAACACAGTTTTTTTACTACAGTGTTTTTTACAACAGTTTTTTTACTACAGTGTTTTTTACAAGTTATTTACAACACGTTTTTTGACAACACGTTTTTCGCAACACTTTTCTCGCAACACTTTTCTGACAACACGTTTTTTGACAACACGTTTTTCGCAACACTTTTCTCGCAACACTTTTCTGACAACACGTTTTTTGACAACACGTTTTTCGCAACACTTTTCTCGCAACACTTTTCTGACAACACGTTTTTTGACAACACGTTTTTCGCAACACTTTTCTCGCAACACTTTTCTGACAACACGTTTTTTGACAACACGTTTTTCGCAACACTTTTCTCGCAACACTTTTCTGACAACACGTTTTTTGACAACACGTTTTTCGCAACACTTTTCTCGCAACACTTTTCTGACAACACGTTTTTTGACAACACGTTTTTCGCAACACTTTTCTCGCAACACTTTTCTGACAACACGTTTTTTGACAACACGTTTTTCGCAACACTTTTCTCGCAACACTTTTCTGACAACACGTTTTTTGACAACACGTTTTTCGCAACACTTTTCTCGCAACACTTTTCTGACAACACGTTTTTTGACAACACGTTTTTCGCAACACTTTTCTCGCAACACTTTTCTGACAACACGTTTTTTGACAACACGTTTTTCGCAACACTTTTCTCGCAACACTTTTCTGACAACACGTTTTTTGACAACACGTTTTTCGCAACACTTTTCTCGCAACACTTTTCTGACAACACGTTTTTTGACAACACGTTTTTCGCAACACTTTTCTCGCAACACTTTTCTGACAACACGTTTTTTGACAACACTTTTCTCGCAACACTTTTCTGACAACACGTTTTTTGACAACACGTTTTTCGCAACACTTTTCTCGCAACACTTTTCTGACAACACGTTTTTTGACAACACGTTTTTCGCAACACTTTTCTCGCAACACTTTTCTGACAACACGTTTTTTGACAACACGTTTTTCGCAACACTTTTCTCGCAACACTTTTCTGACAACACGTTTTTTGACAACACGTTTTTCGCAACACTTTTCTGACAACACGTTTTTTGACAACACGTTTTTCGCAACACTTTTCTCGCAACACTTTTCTGACAACACGTTTTTTGACAACACGTTTTTCGCAACACTTTTCTCGCAACACTTTTCTGACAACACGTTTTTTGACAACACGTTTTTCGCAACACTTTTCTGGCAACACTTTTCTGACAACACGTTTTTTGACAACACGTTTTTCGCAACACTTTTCTGGCAACACGTTTTTTGACAACACGTTTTTTGCAACACTTTTCTCGCAACACTTTTCTGACAACACGTTTTTTGACAACACGTTTTTTGCAACACTTTTCTCGCAACACTTTTCTGACAACACGTTTTTTGACAACACGTTTTTTGCAACACTTTTCTCGCAACACTTTTCTGACAACACGTTTTTTGACAACACGTTTTTTGCAACACTTTTCTCGCAACACTTTTCTGACAACACGTTTTTTGACAACACGTTTTTTGCAACACTTTTCTCGCAACACTTTTCTGACAACACGTTTTTTGACAACACGTTTTTTGCAACACTTTTCTCGCAACACTTTTCTGACAACACGTTTTTTGACAACACGTTTTTTGCAACACTTTTCTCGCAACACTTTTCTGACAACACGTTTTTTGACAACACGTTTTTTGCAACACTTTTCTCGCAACACTTTTCTGACAACACGTTTTTTGACAACACGTTTTTTGCAACACTTTTCTCGCAACACTTTTCTGACAACACGTTTTTTGACAACACGTTTTTTGCAACACTTTTCTGACAACACGTTTTTTGACAACACGTTTTTTGCAACACTTTTCTCGCAACACTTTTCTGACAACACGTTTTTTGACAACACGTTTTTTGCAACACTTTTCTCGCAACACTTTTCTGACAACACGTTTTTTGACAACACGTTTTTTGCAACACTTTTCTCGCAACACTTTTCTGACAACACGTTTTTTGACAACACGTTTTTTGCAACACTTTTCTCGCAACACTTTTCTGACAACACGTTTTTTGACAACACGTTTTTTGCAACACTTTTCTCGCAACACTTTTCTGACAACACGTTTTTTGACAACACGTTTTTTGCAACACTTTTCTCGCAACACTTTTCTGACAACACGTTTTTTGACAACACGTTTTTTGCAACACTTTTCTCGCAACACTTTTCTGACAACACGTTTTTTGACAACACGTTTTTTGCAACACTTTTCTCGCAACACTTTTCTGACAACACGTTTTTTGACAACACGTTTTTTGCAACACTTTTCTCGCAACACTTTTCTGACAACACGTTTTTTGACAACACGTTTTTTGCAACACTTTTCTCGCAACACTTTTCTGACAACACGTTTTTTGACAACACGTTTTTTGCAACACTTTTCTGACAACACGTTTTCTGACAACACGTTTTTTGCAACACTTTTCTTGCAACACTTTTCTGACAACACGTTTTCTGACAACACGTTTTTTGCAACACTTTTCTTGCAACACTTTTCTGACAACACGTTTTTTGCAACACTTTTCTTGCAACACTTTTCTGACAACAGTTTTTTGCAACACTTTTCTTGCAACACTTTTCTTGCAACACTTTTCTTGCAACACTTTTCTGACAACACGTTTTTTGCAACACTTTTCTTGCAACACTTTTCTGACAACACGTTTTTTGCAACACTTTTCTTGCAACACGTTTTTTGCAACACTTTTCTTGCAACACTTTTCTGACAACACGTTTTTTGCAACACTTTTCTGACAACACGTTTTTTGCAACACTTTTCTTGCAACACTTTTCTGACAACACGTTTTCTGACAACACGTTTTTTGCAACACTTCTTGCAACACTTTTCTGACAACACGTTTTTTGCAACACTTTTCTTGCAACACTTTTCTGACAACACGTTTTTTGCAACACTTTTCTTGCAACACTTTTCTGACAACACGTTTTTTGCAACACTTTTCTTGCAACACTTTTCTGACAACACGTTTTTTGCAACACTTTTCTTGCAACACTTTTCTGACAACACGTTTTTTGCAACACTTTTCTTGCAACACTTTTCTGACAACACGTTTTTTGCAACACTTTTCTTGCAACACTTTTCTTGCAACACTTTTCTGACAACACGTTTTTTGCAACACTTTTCTTGCAACACTTTTCTGACAACACGTTTTTTGCAACACTTTTCTTGCAACACTTTTCTTGCAACACTTTTCTTGCAACACTTTTCTGACAACACGTTTTTTGCAACACTTTTCTTGCAACACTTTTCTGACAACACGTTTTTTGCAACACTTTTCTTGCAACACTTTTCTTGCAACACTTTTCTTGCAACACTTTTCTGACAACACGTTTCTTGCAACACTTTTCTTGCAACACTTTTCTGACAACACTTTTCTTGCAACACTTTTCTTGCAACACTTTTCTTGCAACACTTTTCTGCAACACTTTTCTGCAACACTTTTCTGACAACACTTTTCTTGCAACACTTTTCTTGCAACACTTTTCTTGCAACACTTTTCTTGCAACACTTTTCTGCAACACTTTTCTGCAACACTTTTCTGACAACACTTTTCTTGCAACACTTTTCTTGCAACACTTTTCTGACAACACGTTTTTTGCAACACTTTTCTTGCAACACTTTTCTTGCAACACTTTTCTGACAACACGTTTTTTGCAACACTTTTCTTGCAACACTTTTCTGACAACACGTTTTTTGCAACACTTTTCTTGCAACACTTTTCTTGCAACACTTTTCTTGCAACACGTTTTTTGACAACACGTTTTTTGCAACACTTTTCTTGCAACACTTTTCTGACAACACGTTTTTTGCAACTTTTCTTGCAACACTTTTCTTGCAACACGTTTTTTGACAACACGTTTTTTGCAACACTTTTCTTGCAACACTTTTCTGACAACACGTTTTTTGCAACACTTTTCTTGCAACACTTTTCTTGCAACACTTTTCTGACAACACGTTTTTTGCAACACGTTTTTTGCAACACTTTTCTGACAACACGTTTTTTGCAACACTTTTCTTGCAACACGTTTTTTGCAACACTTTTCTTGCAACACTTTTCTGACAACACGTTTTTTGCAACACTTTTCTGACAACACGTTTTTTGCAACACTTTTCTTGCAACACTTTTCTGACAACACGTTTTTTGCAACACTTTTCTTGCAACACTTTTCTGACAACACGTTTTTTGCAACACTTTTCTGACAACACGTTTTTTGCAACACTTTTCTTGCAACACTTTTCTGACAACACTTTTCTGACAACACGTTTTTTGCAACACTTTTCTTGCAACACTTTTCTGACAACACTTTTCTGACAACACTTTTCTGACAACACGTTTTTTGCAACACTTTTCTTGCAACACTTTTCTTGCAACACTTTTCTGACAACACGTTTTTTGCAACACTTTTCTTGCAACACTTTTCTGACAACACGTTTTTTGCAACACTTTTCTTGCAACACTTTTCTGACAACACGTTTTTTGCAACACTTTTCTTGCAACACTTTTCTGACAACACGTTTTTTGCAACACTTTTCTTGCAACACTTTTCTGACAACACGTTTTTTGCAACACTTTTCTTGCAACACTTTTCTGACAACACTTTTCTGACAACACGTTTTTTGCAACACTTTTCTTGCAACATTTTTCTGACAACACGTTTTTTGCAACACTTTTCTTGCAACACTTTTCTGACAACACGTTTTTTGCAACACGTTTTTTCCAACACTTTTCTGACAACACGTTTTTTGACAACACTTTTCTTGCAACACTTTTCTGACGACACGTTTTTTGCAACACTTTTCTTGCAACACTTTTCTGACAACACGTTTTTTGCAACACGTTTTTTCCAACACTTTTCTGACAACACGTTTTTTGACAACACTTTTCTTGCAACACTTTTCTGACGACACGTTTTTTGGCGACACGTTTTTGGCGACACGTTTTTGGCGACACGTTTTTGGCGACACGTTTTTGGCGACACGTTTTTGGCGACACGTTTTTGGCGACACGTTTTTTGCAACACTTTTTTGACGACACGTTTTTTGCAACACTTTTTTTGCAACACTTTTTTGACAACACGTTTTTGACAACACGTTTTTTGCAACACTTTTTTGACAACACGGTTTTTGCAACACTTTTTTGACAACACTTTTTTGACAACACGTTTTTTGCAACACTTTTTTGACAACACGGTTTTTGCAACACTTTTTGCAACACTTTTTTGACAACACGTTTTTTGCAACACTTTTTTGACAACACGGTTTTTGCAACACTTTTTTTGCAACACGTTTTTTGCAACACTTTTTTTGCAACACGTTTTTTGCAACACTTTTTTGACAACACGGTTTTTGCAACACTTTTTTTGCAACACTTTTGACAACAAGTTTTTTGCAACACTTTTTTGACAACACGTTTTTTGCAACACTTTTTTTGCAACACGTTTTTTGCAACACTTTTTTGACAACACGTTTTTTGCAACACTTTTTTGACAACAAGTTTTTTGCAACACTTTTTGCAACACGTTTTTGACAACACGGTTTTTGCAACACTTTTTTTGCAACACTTTTTTTGCAACACTTTTTGCAACACTTTTTGCAACACTTTTTTGACAACACGTTTTTTGCAACACTTTTTTGACAACACGTTTTTTGCAACACAGTTTTTTACAACACAGTTGTTTTACATCAGTTTTTTACAACACGTTTTTCTACAACACATTTTTTTAACACAGTTTTACAACAGCAACTACAGAGTTTTACAATTCAGTTTTACAGTAGCAACCCTAAAGCTTCATCATGTGTTTTTACACCATGAGTTTTAAAAACACAGTTTTTTCAACACGTTTTTTCCAACACAGTTTTTTCAACACATTTTTTCCAACACAGTTTTTTCAACACGTTTTTTCCAACACGTTTTTTCCAACACACTTTTTTTCAACACGTTTTTTCCAACACGGTTTTTCCAACACGGTTTTACAACAGCAACTTCAAAGTTTTACAATAGGTTTACAAAATAGTTTTAGAGTAGCAGCCCTAAAGTTTCACATGATTTTTTACAACACGTTTTTTTACAACACAATTTTTTACCATACGTTTTTTACAACACGGTTTTACAACAGCAACTCCAAAGTTTTACAATAGTTTTACAATACAGTTTTACAACTCGGTTTTACAACACAGTTTTACAGTAGCAACCCTAAAGTTTTACGATACCGTGTTTCAATACAGTTTTACAGTAGCAACAAAAGTTTTACAATACTGTGTTTCAATACAGTTTTAGAGTAGCAACTGAAGTTTTACGATACCATTTTACAATACGTTTTTAAGGTAGCAACCCTAAAGCTTCACAACACGTTTTTTTACAACACAGTTTTACACAACACAGTTTTCAAACAGCAACTCCAAAGTTTTACAATAGTTTTACAATACAGTTTTACAACTCGGTTTTACAGTAGCTACCATAAAGCTTCACAACACTTGTTTTTACACCCCGTGTTTTTAAAACACAGTTATTTACAACACCATTTTGTCAACGCGTTTTTTACAACACAGTTTTACGGTAGCAACCCTAAAGTTTCACAACACAGTTTTTTTACAACATGTTTTTCACAACACAGTTTTTTTACAACATGTTTTTCACAACACAGTTTTTTTACAACACGTTTTCCACAACGCAGTTTTTTACAACGCGGTTTTACAACATGGTTTTACAACAGCAACTTCAAAGTTTTACAATAGTTTTACAATACAGTTTCACAATACAGTTTTAGAGTAGCAACCCTAAAGTTTCACAACATTTTTTTTCACAACACGTTTTTTTACAACACGTTTTTTTACCATCCGTTTTTTAAAACACAATTTTTCTGCAACACTTTTTTTACAACATGGTTTTTTTGCAACACGTTTTTATACAACATTTTTTACAACACAGTTTTTTTACATGTTTTTTACAACACGTTTTTCTACAACACATTTTTTTACAACACAGTTTTACAACAGCAACTTCAAAGTTTTACAATAGTTTTACAACACGGTTTTACAATACAGTTTTACAGTAGCAACCCTAAAGTTTTACAATACCGTGTTTCCATACGGTTTTACAGTAGCAACTAAAGTTTTATAATACCGTGTTTCAATACAGTTTTAGAGTAGCAGCTGAAGTTTTACAATACCGTTTTACAATACGTTTTTAAGGTAGCAATCCTAAAGCTTCACAACACGTTTTTTTACAACGCAGTTTTACACAACACGGTTTTCAAACAGCAACTTTAAAGTTTTACAATAGTGTCGTGGTTTAACCCCAGCCAGCAACTAAACACCACGCAGCCGCTCACTCACTCCCCCCCACCCAGTGGGATGGGGGAGAAAATCGGGAAAAGAAGCAAAACCCGTGGGTTGAGATAAGAACGGTTTAATAGAACAGAAAACAAGAAACTAATAATGATAACACTAATAAAATGACAACAGCAATAATGAAAGGATTGGAATGTACAAATTATGCGCAGTGCAATTGCTCACCACCCGCCGACCGACACCCAGCCAGTCCCCGAGCGGCGAATCCCTGCCCCCCCACTTCCCCATTCCTATACTGGATGGGACGTCACGTGGTATGGAATACACCGTTGGCCAGTTTGGGTCAGGTGCCCTGGCTGTGTCTGTGCCAACTTCTTGTGCCCCTCCAGCTTTCTCACTGGCTGGGCATGAGAAGCTGAAAAATCCTTGACATTAGTCTAAACACTACTGAGCAACAACTGAAAACATCAGTGTTATCAACATTCTTCGCTCTGAACTCAAAACATAGCACTGTACCAGCTACTAGGAAGACAGTTAACTCTATCCCAGCTGAAACCAGGACAAATAGTTTTACAATACAGTTTTACAACTCGGTTTTACGATACAGTTTTACAGTAGCTACCATAAAGCTTCACAACACGTGTTTTCCAACGCTGTTTTTTCAACACGTGTTTTCCAACGCTGTTTTTTCAACACGTGTTTTCCAACGCTGTTTTTTCACAACACATTTTTACAACGCTGTTTTTTACAACACATTTTTACAGCAGCAACTTCAAAGTTTTACAATAGTTTTACAATTCAGTTTTACAGTAGCAACCCTAAACCTTCAAAACACGTTTTCTTACAACACGGTTTTACAACAGCAACTTCAAAGTTTTACAACACAGTTTTACAGTAGGAACTCTAAAGTTTTACAATACCGTTTTTCAATACAGTTTTAGAGTAGCAACCCTAAAGTTTCACGTTTTTTTACAACACGTTTTTTTGCAATACAGTTTTTTTACAATACAGTTTTTTACAACACGTTTTTCTACAACACGTTTTTTACAACACAGTTTTACAACAGCAACTTCCAGGTTTTACAGTAGGTTTACAATACAGTTTTACAACTCGGTTTTACAATACAGTTTTACAGTAGCTACCCTAAAGCTTCACAACACGTGTTTTTACAAAACCCATTTATTTTACAACGCAGTTATTTCCAACACTGTATTTTACAACGCAGTTATTTCCAACACTGTTTTTTACAACACAGTTTTACAACAGCAACTTCAAAGTTTTACAATAGGTTAACAATACAGTTTTAGAGTAGCAGCCCTAAAGTTTCACATGTTTTTTTTACTACAGTGTTTTTGACAGCAGGGGTTTTTTTACTACAGTGTTTTTGACAGCAGGGGTTTTTTTACTACAGTGTTTTTGACAGCAGGGGTTTTTTTACTACAGTGTTTTTGACAGCAGGGGTTTTTTTACTACAGTGTTTTTGACAGCAGGGGTTTTTTACAAGTTTTTTGCAACACTTTTCTGACAACACGTTTTTTGACAACACGTTTTTTGCAACACTTTTCTTGCAACACTTTTCTGACAACACGTTTTTTGCAACACTTTTCTGACAACACGTTTTTTGACAACACGTTTTTTGCAACACTTTTCTTGCAACACTTTTCTGACAACACGTTTTTTGCAACTTTTCTTGCAACACTTTTCTTGCAACACGTTTTTTGACAACACGTTTTTTGCAACACTTTTCTTGCAACACTTTTCTGACAACACGTTTTTTGCAACACTTTTCTTGCAACACTTTTCTTGCAACACTTTTCTGACAACACGTTTTTTGCAACACTTTTCTTGCAACACTTTTCTGACAACACGTTTTTTGCAACACTTTTCTGACAACACGTTTTTTGCAACACTTTTCTTGCAACACTTTTCTGACAACACGTTTTTTGCAACACTTTTCTGACAACACGTTTTTTGCAACACTTTTCTTGCAACACTTTTCTGACAACACGTTTTTTGCAACACTTTTCTTGCAACACTTTTCTGACAACACGTTTTTTGCAACACTTTTCTGACAACACGTTTTTTGCAACACTTTTCTTGCAACACTTTTCTGACAACACTTTTCTGACAACACGTTTTTTGCAACACTTTTCTTGCAACACTTTTCTGACAACACTTTTCTGACAACACTTTTCTGACAACACGTTTTTTGCAACACTTTTCTTGCAACACTTTTCTTGCAACACTTTTCTGACAACACGTTTTTTGCAACACTTTTCTTGCAACACTTTTCTGACAACACGTTTTTTGCAACACTTTTCTTGCAACACTTTTCTGACAACACGTTTTTTGCAACACTTTTCTTGCAACACTTTTCTGACAACACGTTTTTTGCAACACTTTTCTTGCAACACTTTTCTGACAACACGTTTTTTGCAACACTTTTCTTGCAACACTTTTCTGACAACACTTTTCTGACAACACGTTTTTTGCAACACTTTTCTTGCAACATTTTTCTGACAACACGTTTTTTGCAACACTTTTCTTGCAACACTTTTCTGACAACACGTTTTTTGCAACACGTTTTTTCCAACACTTTTCTGACAACACGTTTTTTGACAACACTTTTCTTGCAACACTTTTCTGACGACACGTTTTTTGCAACACTTTTCTTGCAACACTTTTCTGACAACACGTTTTTTGCAACACGTTTTTTCCAACACTTTTCTGACAACACGTTTTTTGACAACACTTTTCTTGCAACACTTTTCTGACGACACGTTTTTTGGCGACACGTTTTTGGCGACACGTTTTTGGCGACACGTTTTTGGCGACACGTTTTTGGCGACACGTTTTTGGCGACACGTTTTTTGCAACACTTTTTTGACGACACGTTTTTTGCAACACTTTTTTTGCAACACTTTTTTGACAACACGTTTTTGACAACACGTTTTTTGCAACACTTTTTTGACAACACGGTTTTTGCAACACTTTTTTGACAACACTTTTTTGACAACACGTTTTTTGCAACACTTTTTTGACAACACGGTTTTTGCAACACTTTTTGCAACACTTTTTTGACAACACGTTTTTTGCAACACTTTTTTGACAACACGGTTTTTGCAACACTTTTTTTGCAACACGTTTTTTGCAACACTTTTTTTGCAACACGTTTTTTGCAACACTTTTTTGACAACACGGTTTTTGCAACACTTTTTTTGCAACACTTTTGACAACAAGTTTTTTGCAACACTTTTTTGACAACACGTTTTTTGCAACACTTTTTTTGCAACACGTTTTTTGCAACACTTTTTTGACAACACGTTTTTTGCAACACTTTTTTGACAACAAGTTTTTTGCAACACTTTTTGCAACACGTTTTTGACAACACGGTTTTTGCAACACTTTTTTTGCAACACTTTTTTTGCAACACTTTTTGCAACACTTTTTGCAACACTTTTTTGACAACACGTTTTTTGCAACACTTTTTTGACAACACGTTTTTTGCAACACAGTTTTTTACAACACAGTTGTTTTACATCAGTTTTTTACAACACGTTTTTCTACAACACATTTTTTTAACACAGTTTTACAACAGCAACTACAGAGTTTTACAATTCAGTTTTACAGTAGCAACCCTAAAGCTTCATCATGTGTTTTTACACCATGAGTTTTAAAAACACAGTTTTTTCAACACGTTTTTTCCAACACAGTTTTTTCAACACATTTTTTCCAACACAGTTTTTTCAACACGTTTTTTCCAACACGTTTTTTCCAACACACTTTTTTTCAACACGTTTTTTCCAACACGGTTTTTCCAACACGGTTTTACAACAGCAACTTCAAAGTTTTACAATAGGTTTACAAAATAGTTTTAGAGTAGCAGCCCTAAAGTTTCACATGATTTTTTACAACACGTTTTTTTACAACACAATTTTTTACCATACGTTTTTTACAACACGGTTTTACAACAGCAACTCCAAAGTTTTACAATAGTTTTACAATACAGTTTTACAACTCGGTTTTACAACACAGTTTTACAGTAGCAACCCTAAAGTTTTACGATACCGTGTTTCAATACAGTTTTACAGTAGCAACAAAAGTTTTACAATACTGTGTTTCAATACAGTTTTAGAGTAGCAACTGAAGTTTTACGATACCATTTTACAATACGTTTTTAAGGTAGCAACCCTAAAGCTTCACAACACGTTTTTTTACAACACAGTTTTACACAACACAGTTTTCAAACAGCAACTCCAAAGTTTTACAATAGTTTTACAATACAGTTTTACAACTCGGTTTTACAGTAGCTACCATAAAGCTTCACAACACTTGTTTTTACACCCCGTGTTTTTAAAACACAGTTATTTACAACACCATTTTGTCAACGCGTTTTTTACAACACAGTTTTACGGTAGCAACCCTAAAGTTTCACAACACAGTTTTTTTACAACATGTTTTTCACAACACAGTTTTTTTACAACATGTTTTTCACAACACAGTTTTTTTACAACACGTTTTCCACAACGCAGTTTTTTACAACGCGGTTTTACAACATGGTTTTACAACAGCAACTTCAAAGTTTTACAATAGTTTTACAATACAGTTTCACAATACAGTTTTAGAGTAGCAACCCTAAAGTTTCACAACATTTTTTTTCACAACACGTTTTTTTACAACACGTTTTTTTACCATCCGTTTTTTAAAACACAATTTTTCTGCAACACTTTTTTTACAACATGGTTTTTTTGCAACACGTTTTTATACAACATTTTTTACAACACAGTTTTTTTACATGTTTTTTACAACACGTTTTTCTACAACACATTTTTTTACAACACAGTTTTACAACAGCAACTTCAAAGTTTTACAATAGTTTTACAACACGGTTTTACAATACAGTTTTACAGTAGCAACCCTAAAGTTTTACAATACCGTGTTTCCATACGGTTTTACAGTAGCAACTAAAGTTTTATAATACCGTGTTTCAATACAGTTTTAGAGTAGCAGCTGAAGTTTTACAATACCGTTTTACAATACGTTTTTAAGGTAGCAATCCTAAAGCTTCACAACACGTTTTTTTACAACGCAGTTTTACACAACACGGTTTTCAAACAGCAACTTTAAAGTTTTACAATAGTGTCGTGGTTTAACCCCAGCCAGCAACTAAACACCACGCAGCCGCTCACTCACTCCCCCCCACCCAGTGGGATGGGGGAGAAAATCGGGAAAAGAAGCAAAACCCGTGGGTTGAGATAAGAACGGTTTAATAGAACAGAAAACAAGAAACTAATAATGATAACACTAATAAAATGACAACAGCAATAATGAAAGGATTGGAATGTACAAATTATGCGCAGTGCAATTGCTCACCACCCGCCGACCGACACCCAGCCAGTCCCCGAGCGGCGAATCCCTGCCCCCCCACTTCCCCATTCCTATACTGGATGGGACGTCACGTGGTATGGAATACACCGTTGGCCAGTTTGGGTCAGGTGCCCTGGCTGTGTCTGTGCCAACTTCTTGTGCCCCTCCAGCTTTCTCACTGGCTGGGCATGAGAAGCTGAAAAATCCTTGACATTAGTCTAAACACTACTGAGCAACAACTGAAAACATCAGTGTTATCAACATTCTTCGCTCTGAACTCAAAACATAGCACTGTACCAGCTACTAGGAAGACAGTTAACTCTATCCCAGCTGAAACCAGGACAAATAGTTTTACAATACAGTTTTACAACTCGGTTTTACGATACAGTTTTACAGTAGCTACCATAAAGCTTCACAACACGTGTTTTCCAACGCTGTTTTTTCAACACGTGTTTTCCAACGCTGTTTTTTCAACACGTGTTTTCCAACGCTGTTTTTTCACAACACATTTTTACAACGCTGTTTTTTACAACACATTTTTACAGCAGCAACTTCAAAGTTTTACAATAGTTTTACAATTCAGTTTTACAGTAGCAACCCTAAACCTTCAAAACACGTTTTCTTACAACACGGTTTTACAACAGCAACTTCAAAGTTTTACAACACAGTTTTACAGTAGGAACTCTAAAGTTTTACAATACCGTTTTTCAATACAGTTTTAGAGTAGCAACCCTAAAGTTTCACGTTTTTTTACAACACGTTTTTTTGCAATACAGTTTTTTTACAATACAGTTTTTTACAACACGTTTTTCTACAACACGTTTTTTACAACACAGTTTTACAACAGCAACTTCCAGGTTTTACAGTAGGTTTACAATACAGTTTTACAACTCGGTTTTACAATACAGTTTTACAGTAGCTACCCTAAAGCTTCACAACACGTGTTTTTACAAAACCCATTTATTTTACAACGCAGTTATTTCCAACACTGTATTTTACAACGCAGTTATTTCCAACACTGTTTTTTACAACACAGTTTTACAACAGCAACTTCAAAGTTTTACAATAGGTTAACAATACAGTTTTAGAGTAGCAGCCCTAAAG
Source organism: Harpia harpyja (assembly GCF_026419915.1). Classification (NCBI taxonomy): domain Eukaryota; kingdom Metazoa; phylum Chordata; class Aves; order Accipitriformes; family Accipitridae; genus Harpia; species Harpia harpyja. Next base: position 158,585 of record NC_068946.1, read on the forward strand.
TTTCACATGTTTTTTTTACTACAGTGTTTTTGACAGCAGGGGTTTTTTTACTACAGTGTTTTTGACAGCAGGGGTTTTTTTACTACAGTGTTTTTGACAGCAGGGGTTTTTTTACTACAGTGTTTTTGACAGCAGGGGTTTTTTTACTACAGTGTTTTTGACAGCAGGGGTTTTTTACAAGTTTTTTGCAACACTTTTCTGACAACACGTTTTTTGACAACACGTTTTTTGCAACACTTTTCTTGCAACACTTTTCTGACAACACGTTTTTTGCAACACTTTTCTGACAACACGTTTTTTGACAACACGTTTTTTGCAACACTTTTCTTGCAACACTTTTCTGACAACACGTTTTTTGCAACTTTTCTTGCAACACTTTTCTTGCAACACGTTTTTTGACAACACGTTTTTTGCAACACTTTTCTTGCAACACTTTTCTGACAACACGTTTTTTGCAACACTTTTCTTGCAACACTTTTCTTGCAACACTTTTCTGACAACACGTTTTTTGCAACACTTTTCTTGCAACACTTTTCTGACAACACGTTTTTTGCAACACTTTTCTGACAACACGTTTTTTGCAACACTTTTCTTGCAACACTTTTCTGACAACACGTTTTTTGCAACACTTTTCTGACAACACGTTTTTTGCAACACTTTTCTTGCAACACTTTTCTGACAACACGTTTTTTGCAACACTTTTCTTGCAACACTTTTCTGACAACACGTTTTTTGCAACACTTTTCTGACAACACGTTTTTTGCAACACTTTTCTTGCAACACTTTTCTGACAACACTTTTCTGACAACACGTTTTTTGCAACACTTTTCTTGCAACACTTTTCTGACAACACTTTTCTGACAACACTTTTCTGACAACACGTTTTTTGCAACACTTTTCTTGCAACACTTTTCTTGCAACACTTTTCTGACAACACGTTTTTTGCAACACTTTTCTTGCAACACTTTTCTGACAACACGTTTTTTGCAACACTTTTCTTGCAACACTTTTCTGACAACACGTTTTTTGCAACACTTTTCTTGCAACACTTTTCTGACAACACGTTTTTTGCAACACTTTTCTTGCAACACTTTTCTGACAACACGTTTTTTGCAACACTTTTCTTGCAACACTTTTCTGACAACACTTTTCTGACAACACGTTTTTTGCAACACTTTTCTTGCAACATTTTTCTGACAACACGTTTTTTGCAACACTTTTCTTGCAACACTTTTCTGACAACACGTTTTTTGCAACACGTTTTTTCCAACACTTTTCTGACAACACGTTTTTTGACAACACTTTTCTTGCAACACTTTTCTGACGACACGTTTTTTGCAACACTTTTCTTGCAACACTTTTCTGACAACACGTTTTTTGCAACACGTTTTTTCCAACACTTTTCTGACAACACGTTTTTTGACAACACTTTTCTTGCAACACTTTTCTGACGACACGTTTTTTGGCGACACGTTTTTGGCGACACGTTTTTGGCGACACGTTTTTGGCGACACGTTTTTGGCGACACGTTTTTGGCGACACGTTTTTGGCGACACGTTTTTTGCAACACTTTTTTGACGACACGTTTTTTGCAACACTTTTTTTGCAACACTTTTTTGACAACACGTTTTTGACAACACGTTTTTTGCAACACTTTTTTGACAACACGGTTTTTGCAACACTTTTTTGACAACACTTTTTTGACAACACGTTTTTTGCAACACTTTTTTGACAACACGGTTTTTGCAACACTTTTTGCAACACTTTTTTGACAACACGTTTTTTGCAACACTTTTTTGACAACACGGTTTTTGCAACACTTTTTTTGCAACACGTTTTTTGCAACACTTTTTTTGCAACACGTTTTTTGCAACACTTTTTTGACAACACGGTTTTTGCAACACTTTTTTTGCAACACTTTTGACAACAAGTTTTTTGCAACACTTTTTTGACAACACGTTTTTTGCAACACTTTTTTTGCAACACGTTTTTTGCAACACTTTTTTGACAACACGTTTTTTGCAACACTTTTTTGACAACAAGTTTTTTGCAACACTTTTTGCAACACGTTTTTGACAACACGGTTTTTGCAACACTTTTTTTGCAACACTTTTTTTGCAACACTTTTTGCAACACTTTTTTGACAACACGTTTTTTGCAACACTTTTTTGACAACACGTTTTTTGCAACACAGTTTTTTACAACACAGTTGTTTTACATCAGTTTTTTACAACACGTTTTTCTACAACACATTTTTTTAACACAGTTTTACAACAGCAACTACAGAGTTTTACAATTCAGTTTTACAGTAGCAACCCTAAAGCTTCATCATGTGTTTTTACACCATGAGTTTTAAAAACACAGTTTTTTCAACACGTTTTTTCCAACACAGTTTTTTCAACACATTTTTTCCAACACAGTTTTTTCAACACGTTTTTTCCAACACGTTTTTTCCAACACACTTTTTTTCAACACGTTTTTTCCAACACGGTTTTTCCAACACGGTTTTACAACAGCAACTTCAAAGTTTTACAATAGGTTTACAAAATAGTTTTAGAGTAGCAGCCCTAAAGTTTCACATGATTTTTTACAACACGTTTTTTTACAACACAATTTTTTACCATACGTTTTTTACAACACGGTTTTACAACAGCAACTCCAAAGTTTTACAATAGTTTTACAATACAGTTTTACAACTCGGTTTTACAACACAGTTTTACAGTAGCAACCCTAAAGTTTTACGATACCGTGTTTCAATACAGTTTTACAGTAGCAACAAAAGTTTTACAATACTGTGTTTCAATACAGTTTTAGAGTAGCAACTGAAGTTTTACGATACCATTTTACAATACGTTTTTAAGGTAGCAACCCTAAAGCTTCACAACACGTTTTTTTACAACACAGTTTTACACAACACAGTTTTCAAACAGCAACTCCAAAGTTTTACAATAGTTTTACAATACAGTTTTACAACTCGGTTTTACAGTAGCTACCATAAAGCTTCACAACACTTGTTTTTACACCCCGTGTTTTTAAAACACAGTTATTTACAACACCATTTTGTCAACGCGTTTTTTACAACACAGTTTTACGGTAGCAACCCTAAAGTTTCACAACACAGTTTTTTTACAACATGTTTTTCACAACACAGTTTTTTTACAACATGTTTTTCACAACACAGTTTTTTTACAACACGTTTTCCACAACGCAGTTTTTTACAACGCGGTTTTACAACATGGTTTTACAACAGCAACTTCAAAGTTTTACAATAGTTTTACAATACAGTTTCACAATACAGTTTTAGAGTAGCAACCCTAAAGTTTCACAACATTTTTTTTCACAACACGTTTTTTTACAACACGTTTTTTTACCATCCGTTTTTTAAAACACAATTTTTCTGCAACACTTTTTTTACAACATGGTTTTTTTGCAACACGTTTTTATACAACATTTTTTACAACACAGTTTTTTTACATGTTTTTTACAACACGTTTTTCTACAACACATTTTTTTACAACACAGTTTTACAACAGCAACTTCAAAGTTTTACAATAGTTTTACAACACGGTTTTACAATACAGTTTTACAGTAGCAACCCTAAAGTTTTACAATACCGTGTTTCCATACGGTTTTACAGTAGCAACTAAAGTTTTATAATACCGTGTTTCAATACAGTTTTAGAGTAGCAGCTGAAGTTTTACAATACCGTTTTACAATACGTTTTTAAGGTAGCAATCCTAAAGCTTCACAACACGTTTTTTTACAACGCAGTTTTACACAACACGGTTTTCAAACAGCAACTTTAAAGTTTTACAATAGTGTCGTGGTTTAACCCCAGCCAGCAACTAAACACCACGCAGCCGCTCACTCACTCCCCCCCACCCAGTGGGATGGGGGAGAAAATCGGGAAAAGAAGCAAAACCCGTGGGTTGAGATAAGAACGGTTTAATAGAACAGAAAACAAGAAACTAATAATGATAACACTAATAAAATGACAACAGCAATAATGAAAGGATTGGAATGTACAAATTATGCGCAGTGCAATTGCTCACCACCCGCCGACCGACACCCAGCCAGTCCCCGAGCGGCGAATCCCTGCCCCCCCACTTCCCCATTCCTATACTGGATGGGACGTCACGTGGTATGGAATACACCGTTGGCCAGTTTGGGTCAGGTGCCCTGGCTGTGTCTGTGCCAACTTCTTGTGCCCCTCCAGCTTTCTCACTGGCTGGGCATGAGAAGCTGAAAAATCCTTGACATTAGTCTAAACACTACTGAGCAACAACTGAAAACATCAGTGTTATCAACATTCTTCGCTCTGAACTCAAAACATAGCACTGTACCAGCTACTAGGAAGACAGTTAACTCTATCCCAGCTGAAACCAGGACAAATAGTTTTACAATACAGTTTTACAACTCGGTTTTACGATACAGTTTTACAGTAGCTACCATAAAGCTTCACAACACGTGTTTTCCAACGCTGTTTTTTCAACACGTGTTTTCCAACGCTGTTTTTTCAACACGTGTTTTCCAACGCTGTTTTTTCACAACACATTTTTACAACGCTGTTTTTTACAACACATTTTTACAGCAGCAACTTCAAAGTTTTACAATAGTTTTACAATTCAGTTTTACAGTAGCAACCCTAAACCTTCAAAACACGTTTTCTTACAACACGGTTTTACAACAGCAACTTCAAAGTTTTACAACACAGTTTTACAGTAGGAACTCTAAAGTTTTACAATACCGTTTTTCAATACAGTTTTAGAGTAGCAACCCTAAAGTTTCACGTTTTTTTACAACACGTTTTTTTGCAATACAGTTTTTTTACAATACAGTTTTTTACAACACGTTTTTCTACAACACGTTTTTTACAACACAGTTTTACAACAGCAACTTCCAGGTTTTACAGTAGGTTTACAATACAGTTTTACAACTCGGTTTTACAATACAGTTTTACAGTAGCTACCCTAAAGCTTCACAACACGTGTTTTTACAAAACCCATTTATTTTACAACGCAGTTATTTCCAACACTGTATTTTACAACGCAGTTATTTCCAACACTGTTTTTTACAACACAGTTTTACAACAGCAACTTCAAAGTTTTACAATAGGTTAACAATACAGTTTTAGAGTAGCAGCCCTAAAGTTTCACATGTTTTTTTTACTACAGTGTTTTTGACAGCAGGGGTTTTTTTACTACAGTGTTTTTGACAGCAGGGGTTTTTTTACTACAGTGTTTTTGACAGCAGGGGTTTTTTTACTACAGTGTTTTTGACAGCAGGGGTTTTTTTACTACAGTGTTTTTGACAGCAGGGGTTTTTTACAAGTTTTTTGCAACACTTTTCTGACAACACGTTTTTTGACAACACGTTTTTTGCAACACTTTTCTTGCAACACTTTTCTGACAACACGTTTTTTGCAACACTTTTCTGACAACACGTTTTTTGACAACACGTTTTTTGCAACACTTTTCTTGCAACACTTTTCTGACAACACGTTTTTTGCAACACTTTTCTGACAACACGTTTTTTGACAACACGTTTTTTGCAACACTTTTCTTGCAACACTTTTCTGACAACACGTTTTTTGCAACACTTTTCTTGCAACACTTTTCTGACAACACGTTTTTTGCAACACGTTTTTTGCAACACTTTTCTTGCAACACTTTTCTGACAACACGTTTTTTGCAACACTTTTCTTGCAACACGTTTTTTGCAACACTTTTCTTGCAACACTTTTCTTGCAACACTTTTCTGACAACACGTTTTTTGCAACACTTTTCTTGCAACACTTTTCTTGCAACACTTCTTGCAACACTTTTCTCGCAACACTTTTCTCGCAACACTTTTCTCGCAACACTTTTCTCGCAACACTTTTCTCGCAACACTTTTCTCGCAACACTTTTCTCGCAACACTTTTCTCGCAACACTTTTCTCGCAACACTTTTCTCGCAACACTTTTCTCGCAACACTTTTCTCGCAACACTTTTCTGACAACACTTTTCTGACAACACGTTTTTTGCAACACTTTTCTCGCAACACTTTTCTGACAACACGTTTTTTGCAACACTTTTCTCGCAACACTTTTCTGACAACACGTTTTTTGCAACACTTTTCTTGCAACACTTTTCTTGCAACACGTTTTTTGCAACACTTTTCTTGCAACACTTTTCTTGCAACACTTTTCTTGCAACACTTTTCTGACAACACTTTTTTGCAACACTTTTCTTGCAACACTTTTCTGACAACACTTTTTTGCAACACTTTTCTTGCAACACTTTTCTTGCAACACTTTTCTGACAACACATTTCTTGCAACACTTTTCTTGCAACACTTTTCTGGCAACACGTTTTTTGCAACACTTTTCTTGCAACACTTTTCTGACAACACGTTTTTTGCAACACTTTTCTTGCAACACTTTTCTGACAACACGTTTTCTGACAACACGTTTTTTGCAACACTTTTCTTGCAACACTTTTCTGACAACACGTTTTCTGACAACACGTTTTTTGCAACACTTTTCTGACAACACGTTTTTTGACAACACGTTTTTTGCAACACTTTTCTTGCAACACTTTTCTGACAACACGTTTTTTGCAACACTTTTCTTGCAACACTTTTCTGACAACACGTTTTTTGACAACACGTTTTTTGCAACACTTTTCTTGCAACACTTTTCTGACAACACGTTTTTTGCAACACTTTTCTTGCAACACTTTTCTGACAACACGTTTTTTGACAACACGTTTTTTGCAACACTTTTCTTGCAACACTTTTCTGACAACACGTTTTTTGCAACACTTTTCTTGCAACACTTTTCTGACAACACGTTTTTTGACAACACGTTTTTTGACAACACGTTTTTTGCAACACTTTTCTGACAACACGTTTTTTGACAACACTTTTCTTGCAACACTTTTCTGACAACACGTTTTTTGACAACACGTTTTTTGCAACACTTTTCTGACAACACGTTTTTTGACAACACTTTTCTTGCAACACTTTTCTGACAACACGTTTTTTGCAACACTTCTTGCAACACTTTTCTGACAACACGTTTTTTGACAACACGTTTTTTGCAACACTTTTCTTGCAACACTTTTCTGACAACACGTTTTTTGCAACACTTCTTGCAACACTTTTCTGACAACACGTTTTTTGACAACACGTTTTTTGCAACACTTTTCTTGCAACACTTTTCTGACAACACGTTTTTTGCAACACTTTTCTTGCAACACTTTTCTGACAACACGTTTTTTGCAACACTTTTCTTGCAACACTTTTCTGACAACACGTTTTTTGCAACACTTTTCTTGCAACACTTTTCTGACAACACTTTTCTTGCAACACTTTTCTGACAACACTTTTCTTGCAACACTTTTCTTGCAACACTTTTGCAACACTTTTCTGACAACACGTTTTTTGCAACACTTTTCTTGCAACACTTTTCTTGCAACACTTTTCTGACAACACGTTTTTTGCAACACTTTTCTTGCAACACTTCTTGCAACACTTTTCTTGCAACACTTTTCTTGCAACACTTCTTGCAACACGTTTTTTGCAACACTTTTCTTGCAACACGTTTTTTGCAACACGTTTTTTGCAACACTTTTCTGACAACACGTTTTTTGCAACACTTTTCTTGCAACACTTTTCTGACAACACGTTTTTTGCAACACTTTTCTTGCAACACTTTTCTGACAACACTTTTCTTGCAACACTTTTCTTGCAACACTTTTCTTGCAACACTTTTCTTGCAACACTTTTCTTGCAACACTTTTCTTGCAACACTTTTCTTGCAACACTTTTCTTGCAACACTTTTCTTGCAACACTTTTCTGACAACACGTTTTTTGCAACACTTTTCTTGCAACACTTTTCTTGCAACACTTTTCTGACAACACGTTTTTTGCAACACTTTTCTTGCAACACTTTTCTTGCAACACTTTTCTGACAACACGTTTTTTGCAACACTTTTCTTGCAACACTTTTCTGACAACACTTTTTTTGCAACACGTTTTTTGCAACACTTTTCTGACGACACGTTTTTTGCAACACTTTTCTGACGACACGTTTTTTGGCGACACGTTTTCTGGCGACACGTTTTCTGGCGACACGTTTTCTGGCGACACGTTTTCTGGCGACACGTTTTCGGCGACACGTTTTCGGCGACACGTTTTCGGCGACACGTTTTCGGCGACACTTTTTTTGCGACACGTTTTCGGCGACACTTTTTTTGCGACACTTTTTTTGCGACACTTTTTTGACAACACGGTTTTGACAACACGTTTTTTGCAACACTTTTTTGACAACACGTTTTTTGCAACACTTTTTTGACAACACGTTTTTTGCAACACTTTTGACAACACGTTTTTTGCAACACTTTTTTGACAACACGTTTTTTGCAACACTTTTGACAACACGTTTTTTGCAACACTTTTGACAACACGGTTTTTGCAACACTTTTGACAACACGGTTTTTGCAACACTTTTGACAACACGGTTTTTGCAACACTTTTGACAACACGGTTTTTGCAACACTTTTGACAACACGGTTTTTGCAACACTTTTGACAACACGGTTTTTGCAACACTTTTGACAACACGGTTTTTGCAACACTTTTGACAACACGGTTTTTGCAACACTTTTGACAACACGGTTTTTGCAACACTTTTGACAACACGGTTTTTGCAACACTTTTGACAACACGGTTTTTGCAACACTTTTGACAACACGGTTTTTGCAACACTTTTGACAACACGGTTTTTGCAACACTTTTGACAACACGGTTTTTGCAACACTTTTTTGACAACACGTTTTTTGCAACACTTTTTTGACAACACGTTTTTTGCAACACTTTTTTGACAACACGTTTTTTGCAACACTTTTTTGACAACACGTTTTTTGCAACACTTTTTTGACAACACGTTTTTTGCAACACTTTTTTGACAACACGTTTTTTGCAACACTTTTGACAACACGTTTTTTGCAACACTTTTGACAACACGTTTTTTGCAACACTTTTGACAACACGGTTTTTGCAACACTTTTGACAACACGGTTTTTGCAACACTTTTGACAACACGGTTTTTGCAACACTTTTGACAACACGGTTTTTGCAACACTTTTTACAACACGGTTTTTGCAACACTTTTTTGACAACACGGTTTTTGCAACACTTTTTTGACAACACGGTTTTTGCAACACTTTTTTGACAACACGGTTTTTGCAACACTTTTTTTGCAACACTTTTGACAACAAGTTTTTTGCAACACTTTTTTGACAACACGGTTTTTGCAACACTTTTTTTGCAACACTTTTGACAACAAGTTTTTTGCAACACTTTTTTGACAACACGGTTTTTGCAACACTTTTTTTGCAACACTTTTGACAACAAGTTTTTTGCAACACTTTTTTGACAACACGGTTTTTGCAACACTTTTTTTGCAACACTTTTGACAACAAGTTTTTTGCAACACTTTTTTGACAACACGGTTTTTGCAACACTTTTTTTGCAACACTTTTGACAACAAGTTTTTTGCAACACTTTTTTGACAACACGGTTTTTGCAACACTTTTTTTGCAACACTTTTGACAACAAGTTTTTTGCAACACTTTTTTGACAACACGGTTTTTGCAACACTTTTTTTGCAACACTTGACAACAAGTTTTTTGCAACACTTTTTTGACAACACGGTTTTTGCAACACTTTTTTTGCAACACGTTTTTTGCAACACTTTTTTGACATCACGGTTTTTGCAACACTTTTTTTGCAACACGTTTTTTGCAACACTTTTTTTGCAACACGTTTTTTGCAACACTTTTTTTGCAACACGTTTTTTGCAACACGTTTTTTGCAACACGTTTTTTGCAACACGTTTTTTGCAACACGTTTTTTGCAACACGTTTTTTGCAACACGTTTTTTGCAACACTTTTTGCAACACGTTTTTGACAACACGGTTTTTGCAACACTTTTTTTGCAACACGTTTTTTGCAACACTTTTTTGACAACACGTTTTTTGCAACACTTTTTTGACAACAAGTTTTTTGCAACACTTTTTGCAACACGTTTTTGACAACACGGTTTTTGCAACACTTTTTTTGCAACACTTTTTTTGCAACACTTTTTTTGCAACACTTTTTGCAACACTTTTTGCAACACGTTTTTTGACAACACGTTTTTTGCAACACTTTTTTGACAACACGTTTTTTGCAACACAGTTTTTTACAACACAGTTTTTTACAACACAGTTGTTTTACATCAGTTTTTTACAACACGTTTTTCTACAACACATTTTTTTAACACAGTTTTACAACAGCAACTACAGAGTTTTACAATTCAGTTTTACAGTAGCAACCCTAAAGCTTCATCATGTGTTTTTACACCATGAGTTTTAAAAACACAGTTTTTTCAACACGTTTTTTCCAACACAGTTTTTTCAACACATTTTTTCCAACACAGTTTTTTCAACACGTTTTTTCCAACACGTTTTTTCCAACACACTTTTTTTCAACACGTTTTTTCCAACACGGTTTTACAACAGCAACTTCAAAGTTTTACAATAGGTTTACAAAATAGTTTTAGAGTAGCAGCCCTAAAGTTTCACATGATTTTTTACAACACGTTTTTTTACAACACAATTTTTTACCATACGTTTTTTACAACACGGTTTTACAACAGCAACTCCAAAGTTTTACAATAGTTTTACAATACAGTTTTACAACTTGGTTTTACAACACAGTTTTACAGTAGCAACCCTAAAGTTTTACGATACCGTGTTTCAATACAGTTTTACAGTAGCAACAAAAGTTTTACAATACTGTGTTTCAATACAGTTTTAGAGTAGCAACTGAAGTTTTACGATACCATTTTACAATACGTTTTTAAGGTAGCAACCCTAAAGCTTCACAACACGTTTTTTTACAACACAGTTTTACACAACACAGTTTTCAAACAGCAACTCCAAAGTTTTACAATAGTTTTACAATACAGTTTTACAACTCGGTTTTACAGTAGCTACCATAAAGCTTCACAACACTTGTTTTTACACCCCGTGTTTTTAAAACACAGTTATTTACAACACCATTTTGTCAACGCGTTTTTTACAACACAGTTTTACGGTAGCAACCCTAAAGTTTCACAACACAGTTTTTTTACAACATGTTTTTCACAACACAGTTTTTTTACAACACGTTTTCCACAACGCAGTTTTTTACAACGCGGTTTTACAACATGGTTTTACAACAGCAACTTCAAAGTTTTACAATAGTTTTACAATACAGTTTCACAATACAGTTTTAGAGTAGCAACCCTAAAGTTTCACAACATTTTTTTTCACAACACGTTTTTTTACAACACGTTTTTTTACCATCCGTTTTTTAAAACACAATTTTTCTGCAACACTTTTTTTACAACATGGTTTTTTTGCAACACGTTTTTATACAACATTTTTTACAACACAGTTTTTTTACATGTTTTTTACAACACGTTTTTCTACAACACATTTTTTTACAACACAGTTTTACAACAGCAACTTCAAAGTTTTACAATAGTTTTACAACACGGTTTTACAATACAGTTTTACAGTAGCAACCCTAAAGTTTTACAATACCGTGTTTCCATACGGTTTTACAGTAGCAACTAAAGTTTTATAATACCGTGTTTCAATACAGTTTTAGAGTAGCAGCTGAAGTTTTACAATACCGTTTTACAATACGTTTTTAAGGTAGCAACCCTAAAGCTTCACAACACGTTTTTTTACAACGCAGTTTTACACAACACGGTTTTCAAACAGCAACTTTAAAGTTTTACAATAGTGTCGTGGTTTAACCCCAGCCAGCAACTAAACACCACGCAGCCGCTCACTCACTCCCCCCCACCCAGTGGGATGGGGGAGAAAATCAGGAAAAGAAGCAAAACCTGTGGGTTGAGATAAGAACAGTTTAATAGAACAGAAAACAAGAAACTAATAATGATAACACTAATAAAATGACAACAGCAATAATGAAAGGATTAGAATGTACAAATTATGCGCAGTGCAATTGCTCACCACCCGCCGACCGACACCCAGCCAGTCCCCGAGCGGCGAATCCCTGCCCCCCCACTTCCCCATTCCTATACTGGATGGGACGTCACGTGGTATGGAATACACCGTTGGCCAGTTTGGGTCAGGTGCCCTGGCTGTGTCCTGTGCCAACTTCTTGTGCCCCTCCAGCTTTCTCACTGGCTGGGCATGAGAAGCTGAAAAATCCTTGACATTAGTCTAAACACTACTGAGCAACAACTGAAAACATCAGTGTTATCAACATTCTTCGCTCTGAACTCAAAACATAGCACTGTACCAGCTACTAGGAAGACAGTTAACTCTATCCCAGCTGAAACCAGGACAAATAGTTTTACAATACAGTTTTACAACTCGGTTTTACGATACAGTTTTACAGTAGCTACCATAAAGCTTCACAACACGTGTTTTCCAACGCTGTTTTTTCAACACGTGTTTTCCAACGCTGTTTTTTCAACACGTGTTTTCCAACGCTGTTTTTTCACAACACATTTTTACAATGCTGTTTTTTACAACACATTTTTACAGCAGCAACTTCAAAGTTTTACAATAGTTTTACAATTCAGTTTTACAGTAGCAACCCTAAACCTTCAAAACACGTTTTCTTACAACACGGTTTTACAACAGCAACTTCAAAGTTTTACAACACAGTTTTACAGTAGGAACTCTAAAGTTTTACAATACCGTTTTTCAATACAGTTTTAGAGTAGCAGCCCTAAAGTTTCACATGTTTTTTTTACTACAGTGTTTTTGACAGCAGGGGGTTTTTTTACTACAGTGTTTTTGACAGCAGGGGTTTTTTTACTACAGTGTTTTTGACAGCAGGGGGTTTTTTTACTACAGTGTTTTTGACAGCAGGGGTTTTTTTACTACAGTGTTTTTGACAGCAGGGGGTTTTTTTACTACAGTGTTTTTGACAGCAGGGGGTTTTTTTACTACAGTGTTTTTGACAGCAGGGGGTTTTTTTACTACAGTGTTTTTGACAGCAGGGGGTTTTTTTACTACAGTGTTTTTGACAGCAGGGGTTTTTTTTACTACAGTGTTTTTGACAGCAGGGGTTTTTTTACTACAGTGTTTTTGACAGCAGGGGTTTTTTTTACTACAGTGTTTTTGACAGCAGGGTTTTTTTTACTACAGTGTTTTTGACAGCAGGGGTTTTTTTTACTACAGTGTTTTTGACAGCAGGGTTTTTTTTACTACAGTGTTTTTGACAGCAGGGTTTTTTTTACTACAGTGTTTTTGACAGCAGGGGTTTTTTTACTACAGTGTTTTTGACAGCAGGGGTTTTTTTACTACAGTGTTTTTGACAGCAGGGGTTTTTTTACTACAGTGTTTTTGACAGCAGGGGTTTTTTACAAGTTATTTACAACACGTTTTTTGACAACACGTTTTTTGCAACACTTTTTACAACACTTTTTTGACAACACTTTTTTGCAACACTTTTTTGCACCACTTTTTTTTGCAACACAGTTTTTTACAACACAGTTGTTTTACATCAGTTTTTTACAACACGTTTTTCTACAACACATTTTTTTACAACACAGTTTTACAACAGCAACTACAGAGTTTTACAATACAGTTTTACAGTAGCAACCCTAAAGTTTTACAATACCGTGTTTCAATACGGTTTTAGGGTAGCAAACTAAATTTTTACAATACCATTTTACAATACGGTTTTAAGGTAGCAACCCTAAAGCTTCACAACACGTTTTTTTACAACACAGTTTTACACAACGCAGTTTTCAAACAGCAACTTCAAAGTTTTACAATAGTTTTACAATAGTTTTACAGTAGCAACCCTAAAGCTTCATCATGTGTTTTTACACCACGAGTTTTTCCAACCCGTTTTTCCCAAGACAGTTTTTCCAACCCGTTTTTTTACAACACGGTTTTACAACACGGTTTTACAACACGGTTTTACAACAGCAACTTCAAAGTTTTACAATAGGTTTACAATATAGTTTTAGAGTAGCAGCCCTAAAGTTTCACATGTTTTTTTACAACACGTTTTTTTACAACACAATTTTTTACCATACGTTTTTTACAGCACGGTTTTACAACAGCAGCTCCAAAGTTTTACAATAGTTTTACAACTCGGTTTTACAACACAGTTTTACAGTAGCAACCCTAAAGTTTTACGATACCGTGTTTCAATACAGTTTTAGAGTAGCAACTGAAGTTTTACGATACCGTTTTACAATACGTTTTTAAGGTAGCAACCCTAAAGCTTCACAACACGTTTTTTTACAACACAGTTTTACACAACACGGTTTTCAAACAGCAACTTGACAGTTTTACAATAGTTTTACAATACAGTTTTACAACTCGGTTTTACAGTAGCAACCCTAAAGCTTCACAACACTTGTTTTTACACCCCGTGTTTTTAAAACACAGTTATTTACAACACCATTTTGTCAACACATTTTTTACAACAGTTTTACAGTAGCAACCCTAAAGTTTCACGACGCGGCTTTTCCACGACGCGGCTTTTCCGCGACGCGGGTTTACACCAGCAACTTCAAAGTTTTACAATAGTTTTAAAACACGGTTTTACAAAACAATTTTACAGTAGCAACTCTAAAGTTTCACTTGTTTTTTTGCAATACATTTTTTTGCAACACAGTTTTTTTACAATATAGTTTTTTACATCACGTCTTTTTGCAACACAGTTTTACAACAGCAACCTCAAGGTTTTACAATAGCTTTACAATACAGTTTTACAGTAGCTACCCTAAAGCTTCACAACACGTTCCTCTACAACAAACACGTTCCTCTACAACAAACACGTTCCTCTACAACAAACACGTTCCTCTACAACACGAACTACTTTCCCAACCCCCCACTTAATCACACATACCACAGTGTTATGCTTACCCGCTCATTCCAGAGTCAGAACCTACGACCATCATCACTCATGGTACCTGAGACAGCAAGACACACAAAATTAGCATAGCACTCGTGAGAAGTCACCAGCCCCATACTCCTCCTCCCTAATCCACAGCTCACCTCAAACGCCCATCCAATTCCAAAGGTGGCCTGCACAGCGCCTCCAAAACAAAAGGGAAAAGCTTAAACCAAACTGCCACATCATACTTCGATATACAACACCAACCCAGCCCACAACCACCTCACCTTCTCAGACTGCTCATCGGCCTGCGGCTTCGCCCCTCCAAGGCTGCGTGCGCCACCTGCAAAAACCAAAGCAGAAGACGCATGCCGAGACACCGCCCGAAACCTCAGCCCGCCCGCACCGATTCCCAACTCCCTCTCCTTTACCTTGGCCGCTCAACCACCCCACCTCTGCCATCGACAGCTTGCCACGTTGAAGCCTCCATACCACCTGCAAAAAACAAATGACAAGGGATGCTGCCAACTTCACCAACAATACACCACCTCCAAAGGAACCGTTGCTTCAACCCAGTAGTCACGGCTCAACTTGCCAAGTCACCTCCGGTGCCGATAGCCCGCTCCGCTCATTCCTTCGCACCTTCAAAATATAAAAAAAGTAAAAACCCTATCACCTAATCATAGAGCCACCGGCCGCATCTTCCCTCTGACTCCACTCACAGACCCACCTCCTTACGGCGCTCCGCTGCCTTTCCCCATCGCTCTCTGGCACGCATCTTGTCCCTCCGCACCTAAAAAAAAAAAACAAACATATTGAACAAGTCACCTGGATGCAGAGCAAGAGCCTAACAACTCCAGAGGTCTTGATTCCATCTACAAAGACCATCTGGAGTCCAACTACAGCCTGCCATCTTAAAAAGAAAACAAAACAAAAAAAAAAAAAAAACACACGAACCAAAAAAAAACCAGGGCAAAACTTTAAGCCCATCACGTGCAAGACTTAACACCTTAGAGATTCAAATCCGCTTCACTACCCCTCAACAGCCCCTGCCACACGGCTCCAATCATCTCCGTAAAACACTATCGGCACGGCTGTCCACACAGCCCGCCGACGGCTAGTCGAGCCGAGATGACTGTACGACCCTCACCTAAACAGTCTAGGCACATCGTTTTACCCATAGACTCTTATCGCTGTTCCACCTACCCCTGACTCTACATCCCCGGGCAGAGCAGCTCCAAGCCAAACACACCCATGCGCAGAACCTCGCCACGTGGAACGCTACCAACGAGGCGATTCAAAGAGAGAGAAAACTCTCAGCAAAAAGAATGACCCCCGGACGGGAGGCGCCGTCGGGCAAGACGACCTACGGGGCCGCCACCGTGAGGCCAGGAGGCTCTACGGCAGACCCCGAGGAGAGGAGTCGAACGTAACACCCCATTACAAGACGGCACTGTCAAAACCCAGATGACGGATGTGCCAGAAGCCTGGCGTCAAGACCTAAGGACGTCAGGATGCGGGGAAGAAGTCCCAGTCCGAGAAAACGGATGGCTAGAGAGCGGGGCTGCCGACGCAGCCCGGAAGAACGCCGCAAAAGAGGACCGACCGGAACCTGCCGAGACCGATCCACTCTTTAGAGCTCCGAACGCAAGAAAAGAAGCACCCGATTAGCACCGGGCCGATGAGTACGGGCATTCGAGACCCTAGGGACGGCGACCGAAGCGCATGCCACGCTCCTCCGGCGCAAAGCGCGACGAGGACATCGAGACCTGAGGAAGGTCAAAGGCACAGAAGACAGACTACGCAAACTACACACCACTGCGGACACAGGCTGGAACTGCCCTGCCCGGCACACGCAGGTCTCATGCTGAAAAGCAACCCGCTCCCTTTGCCTGCCTAAAGGGGACTGCTTTGGGACAGCCCTCTCTCCTGCGCTAACTTTAAAACCCCTCCCTGCAATTCCCAGCTTCGTCCCTTCCTCCCAGCCTCTCCCCAGCCCTGGTCCCTCAACGTAGCTTTCAGAGGGCCGAGGGGCTGAGTCCATCCTCCACAAAAACCACACAGGCTAACTGGGATGTTCCTCAAGGGGACACACTGGCCTTCAACATCTGCAATAGAACAAGCACAGAAAAAAAATAAACCAGAAAAGGGAGTAAGCATCCCGCCAGCCAACGCCAACTACTTCCCCAACTCCCCCCTCCTCACAAGCGCCGCCGTGTTCACTTCCCTGCTCATTCCAGAATCAGACCCTGCAGCCATCGTCACTCGTGGTACCTAAGGTACCAAGACACACCAAATTAGCATGGCGCTCATGAGAAGTCATCGGCCCCACGCTCCTCCTCGCTAATCCACAGCTCTCCTCAAACGCTCATCCAATTCAAAGATAGCCCCCACAGCGCCTCCAAAACAGAAGGTAAATGCTTAACCGAGCAGCCGCATAATACTTTGCTGTTCAACACTGACCCGACCGACAACCGCCTCACCTTCTCGGACCGCTCACTGGCATGCAGCTTTGCAGGAGACCTTATAGCAGACTTCATGGTATGTAAAGGGTGCCTATAAGAAACCTGGAGAGGCTCTTTTTACAAGGGTGTACAGCAATAGGACAAGGTGGTAACAACGTTAGTCCTAAAGAGGGTACATTTAGTTTAGGTGTTAGGAAGAAGTTTCTCACTATGGGTGGCGAGGCACTGGAACGGGTTGCCCAGAGAACCTGCGGATGCTTCCTCCCTGGAAGCATTCGAGACCAGGTCAGACGGGGCTTTGAGCAACCTGGTCTTGCAGAAGGTGTCCCTACCCATTGCGGGGGGATTGGAACCAGAGGATCTTTATGGTCCCTTCCAACCCAAACCATTCTATGACATCCAAATTCAACTGCAAAACTCATCTGAGAAAGGCTGGTGAACCCTCCTCCCTTTCCCCATCAGTCCCAAAACTTTAGAAACCCCTTTTCTTCTCCTCAACTGTCACGAAAGCAACCCCACTGCTTCCTGACACCTCCTGCCCTCCATTTGCACCCCTGAACCCCCTTCAGTGGCTACTCCTCAGGAGCCGCTCTTCTGAGCCACATCCCAAATTCTGGGGGCACCTCCTAACCTACAACTTCCCAGAGACTCTGAGCTCTGCCACATGTCCACAAAATAAAGTTAAGTCCTAAGGCTTATAATCCACGAGGGGCCTGCCACAAGCTGCAAAGGTTCTAGGGACAACATGGCATTCTGTGGGCAATGAGGAAAGGCGACGAGGCATCCCAGGGCCTGAAAGGCGCTGTGCCTCCTGGCCCTTCTGCTTTCTTCAGAAATACTAAAACTCCATACACAGATGCATATAAGACGCTCACCCTAACCCCTGCTAAACAATGTCACCATCGGTCCTGTTAAGAGAGATATCAGCAACTTACACAGCATACAGCAGAACTGGTGAAAAAAACAAGGTTCTGTTTTCAATAAAGTTGGGAATTCCAGGAAAACACAATGCATGAAGAATTAAAAAAAAAAAAAAAAAGCATACTATTAAACCCTCTCTCTACCCCTGAACACTCAAAACAAAATTACTGACCTGAAAAAAAGAGAGGAAAAAAAAAAAGCTGCATACAAGTGTTACCTTCTACTACACATGCTGCTGAACCTTGACTGGTCCTGAAGCTCTTACCTCAGGCAGACACCTCTTCCCAAAGGGCTGAGCCAGCTCAAAAGCTGCAAAGGACTCAAGGAAGAGCTGAGCACCAACACCAGAGAAACCCAGGAGCACAATGAACTCCCTCAGCAGAGGCTGTGGCTCAAATACCCTGACCCTCTGCCCACCACCCTTAGCACAATCACCTGGGAAAGGGGAAGGGCAAACCACCAGAAGTTATGAAGTCAGCTGGAGGAGCAGCAGCACTGTTCTCACCTGCCTTAAATTTACAGCAAGCAAAGCCCTGAACAGAGAAAGTAACCCCCGCAGGAAATGACACTACTTGCTCCTGTACTACAGCTACACCTATTGCATCAGCAATGTGACCGGGTAGAGAATTAAACTTAATTTTTCTGGGGTGTAGATAGAAAACAATAGATGTCCTTCTAAACTATGTAAGAAACTAGCTCATTAAATGCAATGACAATGTTGTTATCAAAATTGATGTGCTTTAGTTTCCTATAAAAAAGCCAAAACACTCTGGGGTTATGCTTCATTTCTAGCAAGACTGTGCATACCACCTAACTTCTACCAGAACTACCTTCTGGATAGGGATGAATCAAAAAGCAGAATTAGATCCCTTAAGAATTCCATCTCCAAAATATCTCTGGTTGCAAAGTAAATTATTTACTGTGAATAGCCAATGATTCAGAGTCCCCCTGAGCGTGTCTCCAACTGACTACCTTAACAGAGGTACAAGAGTCCCAAAGCGCAAAAGACACCAAAAAAACATGGAAATACACGGGGGGGACCAGGCAGCAGCCATGCCCCACAGGGACAGGCTGGGGGGGTGGGGCAACAACACCCCCTGCAGTCATGCAGCAAAGGGTCGGCAGCAGCCACGCCCCCCGCAGTTTACGTGGGGACAGCAGCCACAAATGACACCGAGAAAACATGGAACTTCAGGGATACACGGCGGGTGGGGGGAAGGGGGTGACGCCCCCACCAATCGGCATGGGAAAAAACTCGCATGGAAGGTGGGTCAGATGGATAGTTTGGGGTGGAAAGATATGTGCGCAAGAACGTGCACAGGCTGGGGGGGGCATGCATGAGGTTTACCTTCACCAGGGGCTCCACCCACGTAATCCACAGTAGGTAAACTCGTCTGGGATAATCTGCAACAGCAATTCCACTCTGGGTTCTTGACCCAACGCCAGATAATCCACACTGCCTGCCCCACGGAGGGGGTGCTTCCCACAGGATGGGGCATCTGCTGAGCATCACCACACCCTTACGACAACACATCTGAAAAATTAAAATCACAAACTGTATTTCAGCATATTAAAAAAATAACACCAAATGAGTAGAAGAATTCCAGCAAAGGGAGAGGCTAGCAGGTGCCCTAATTAGGACTCGAGCTAAACAGGTCAGCTCACAATACGACACATCCTTTAGAAGGTAGACTGATGAAAACTGGTTTGCTGCTAGATAACTGTATAAGTGAGATTTGATAAATGATCATATATTAACATTATGGTTGAAACAGTAGACAACGGGTAGCTGGGGACATAATTACAAAAGTGTAGTCAAGTGATTAACTAGTAATTATTCATAAGTTTTGCAGTTCTTTGCTCTTATGACTAGATGGTCCTGTACACTAGATGAGAACAATGCTGAAACTGACCACGTGTGATTGAAACTGCATTAAGCTTCAAGATCAAAGAACAAGGACAAGAATAAAGACTTCAAGGACAGCCAACAGGAACTTCAAATGGGTCGGTGGTCGTAAAAGCAGCCCTTTGCCTCAAATGGATCCTTCATTGCGTATGAGAGGATGTAGGCAGTACTAAGATAATCAGTTGCAATCATTTTTATGTATATGTATACTAATCTGATTAATATGCAATTAGTTATTCTATATAACCTGTTTGTGCTAAAGCTGTGGTATGCACACTAGGTGGAAATATCCCCCGTGCATCCAGCGCTGCAATAAAGAATGCCTGCTTTCTAAAACTCCAAAACGAGTCTTAGAGAGTTTCTTTGACCAGCTTTTCAGTATCAGAGAGGTGCAATTGCAACAAAATGAGTCCAAAGGGGGCTTACAGAGCTAAAAGTGTGCTGCAGGGAAAATCTAAGACCTCGGGAGACATTGTGACAGTAGCAGAGGGCTTCTGAGAGGGACAGGCAAAAGAAGGCTCGAGGCCATGATGAAGAAGTCCAGAAGGGATTTGAACAGACTACAGATGTCCTCAGGGGACTAGGGACTGAACAGAGGTATGCTAGCTAGCATAGAGGACAACGTGAGCATTCTGGAGATGAAAGATGGCATCAGGAAAGGTTCTCAGGGAGGGAGAAGGGTGCAAAGTGCACAACAGAGCCAAAAGAGGGCTGTGGGGCACAAGGATGGCCTCAGGAGGCATGATGATGGGAGAAGAAGGGTGCTGAGAGTGAAAGACAGAAGGCAGCTCTGGGACACAATGCAAAACTCAAGAAGGTGTCCCAGCAATGTACAGATGTCCTCAGGGGATGAGCGACAGAATGGAGACATCCAAGATGGCAGTGAATAAGGTAAGAGTGCTCTGGGGCACAATGAAAGCCTCAGGAGGAATTGTCTCTGAATACGAAAGAAACAAAGCCTGCTACAGAACTCAAGGATAGCGATGGAACAGAAGGATGCTCGCAGGAAGCATTGTGACAGAAATAGAGGGGTGCTGAGGTAGACAGAGACACAGAAGAAGGCTCGAGGGCACAAAGATACTCGGGAGGAGATTTGAACACGGTACAGGTATCATGAGGGAGACTGACCCACTGGAGGCAAGCGAGATGGAAGAGAGGACAAAAAGACTGCTCTGAGGAAGAGGCAACGTTCTGACAAACCAAGGGGGGTGCAAATTACACCCAGAGATAAAAGCATGCCGAGGAGACCCTCAAAAGCCTGAGGATGAGCCAAGAAAAGAGCCCCCCAAAAAATAAAAGTAGACATAGAAAGAAAATTTAAAAAAAATAAAAGGGTACAAGGCACAGGAGAAAAATTTAAAAATAGGGACAGAAAACTACATAAAAGTAGACATAGAAAAGAAATTCAAGAAGGAAGGCATTAAAGGAGGAAAAAAATTTAAAAATAGGGACAACAAACTAAGTAAATGGAGACATAAAGAAAATTCTAAAATTGACAACCTACCCAACTGTTGTGGTTTAACCCCAGCCAGCAACTAAGCAGCCGCTCGCTCACTCCCACCACCACCCAGTGGGTTAGGGGAGAGAATCGAGGGGAAAAAAAAAAAAAAGTAAAACTTGTGGGTTGATATAAAGACAGTTTAATAGGACAGAAATGAAGATAATAATAAAATAATTGGAGATAATAATATACAAAACATAATACTTGGAGATAATATACAAAACAAGCGATGTGCAATGCAATTGCTCACCGCTCACCTACCGATGCCCAGTTAGTTCCCAAGCAGTGACCCGGGGCCCCTGCTCCCCACCCCCAGCCAACTCCCCCCAGTTTATATACTGTGCATGACATCATAAGGTACGGAATATCCCTTTGGCCAGTTTAGGTCAGCTGTCCTGGCTGTGTCCCCTCCCAACTTCTTGTGCCCCTCCAGCCTTCTTGCTGGCTGGGCATGAGAAGCTGAAAAATACTTGACTTGTTTTAAATACTACTTAGCAACAACCGAAAACACCAGTGTGTTATTGTCGTGGTTTCAGCCCAGCCGGTAACAAAGGACCACGCAGCCGCTCGCTCACTCCTCCCGCCCCCTCCGGTGGGATAGGGAGGAGACGGAGGAGAGAAAAGAAAAAAAAACTGGAACCTCGAGGGTTGAGATAAGGGCAGTTTACTGGGACAACACAAAAAAAAAGGTTACAAAAACAACAACGGTACTAATGAAAGAATATACAAAAAGCGTGATGCACAGTGCAACTGCTCACCGCCCGGAACGCGACGCTCCACCACTTCCCCCACAGAAAGTCCAGAGCGCTCCCCCCGGCCCGCTCCCCATTTATATACCAAGCATGATGTCACATGGTATGGAATAGCTCCTTGGCTAGTTCAGGTCAGCTGCCCCGGCTATGCCCCCCCACCTCCCAGGTTCCTGTAAAAATTAACTCTATCCCAGCTGAACCCAGGACAGTTATCAACATTCTTCTCAAAATAAATCCAAACCATAACACTATACCAGCTACTAGAAAGAAAATTAACTCTATCCCAGCCAAAATCAGGACACCAACAGACAAGAAAGAATTAAAAAGCAGGGACAGGAGGTAGATAAAAGCAGATGTAGAGAAAAAAAAAATTAAAGCGCAACAAGATTAAGAAAATAAAGGAAAAAAAAAACGGGAACATCAAACTAAAACAAAATTTTAAAAGTGACAGCATTTTTAAATTACACAGCACAGACTAGAATAAAATATAAAGACAGTGAACTGGATTGTCCTGGTTTCAGCTGGGATAGAGTTAACTGTCTTCCTAGTAGCTGGTACAGTGCTATGTTTTGAGTTCAGAGCGAAGAATGTTGATAACACTGATGTTTTCAGTTGTTGCTCAGTAGTGTTTAGACTAATGTCAAGGATTTTTCAGCTTCTCATGCCCAGCCAGTGAGAAAGCTGGAGGGGCACAAGAAGTTGGCACAGGACACAGCCAGGGCACCTGACCCAAACTGGCCAACGGTGTATTCCATACCATGTGACGTCCCATCCAGTACAGAAACGGGGAAGTGGGGGGCAGGGATTCGCCGCTCGGGGGACTGGCTGGGTGTCGGTCGGCGGGTGGTGAGCAATTGCACTGCGTATCATTTGTACATTCCAATCCTTTCATTATTGCTGTTGTCATTTTATTAGTGTTATCATTATCCTTATTAGTTTCTTCTTTTCTGTTCTATTAAACCGTTCTTATCTCAACCCACGGGTTTTGCTTCTTCTCCCGATTTTCTCCCCCATCCCACTGGGTGGGGGGGAGTGAGTGAGCGGCTGCGTGGTGTTTAGTTGCTGGCTGGGGTTAAACCACGACAGTCCTTTTTGGCGCCCAACGTGGGGCACGAAGGGTTGAGATAACGACAAACCTGACCAGAGCTTGTTAAAACAAATTTGTTATAAGCATTCATTATATCGGTCTAATAGTTGCTGGTCATTATGTTGATTTATGTGTTCTTAGAGTTGTTGCTCTGGTTTTTAAAGTTCTGTTATGTATCACCTCGCTTGCTGTATGTAGTCCCTCTTCTGCTGCTTATCATCCGTGGGAGGTGGATTAAGGTTTTCGCTTTGATGTATTGTACAACACTGGTTTATGGTATGATAAAGTCGTCGGCTGTGGGATTAATCCGGTACTTGCACCCAGCATTGTCACCTTTATACTGTGGAAGCCATCTGTGGGAAACTATTAATAATTATACCATTTACCTTTCCTCCTTGGAAAACCAGTCTATGGGTGGGATACCTTTCTTCCCCTCTCCTTTCTCCTTCAGTCCAGTTACAATGGTGTTTGAGAATTTTGAAAAATTTGAATACTCTTGGGATGTTGGGACCAGCACGGTCCTAGCCCTACTGCTAGGAATTAGCATGCTTCTGAATGTGGTTCAGCTCTCATTTAAGGTTAAACAACTATTTAAGAAAATCACCCAGAGATCTGCCCCAAGGCTGGATAATTATGAGTGGCAGGGTGTGTGGGGTAGTATGGGCAAGTACCTAGAAAAGTGGGCACCTCCAGTGTTTTGGAAATTCACCCCTGAACAAGTGCAGAATCCAGAAGAACTAGTAAAATATTTGGAAAAGGTATGCTGTCACCCCGGCAGCTCCAGAGAGATACAAATTACTGCAACGTGCTGGGGCCTGGCCCATGCCTATCGAGCCCTGTTCGACACCACTCAGTACCCTCAAGGGGAAGAGAAGGTCTCTGGACCTAACAACAAAACGATGAGCACTGTGGCTATCCAAACCTCAGCGACAGGCACTGCAGCCCCTCCAGCCTCGGCAATGAGCACGGCAGCTACCCAAACCTCGGCAACGGGCACTGAGGTCCCTCCAGCCCCAGCAACGAGCACAGCAGCTACCCAAACCTTGGCAACAGACACTGCGGTTATCCAAGACCCGGCGAGCGGTACTGCAACTGAACCAGTGGACCAACCTGCACCAGTATCAGTTGCCCCCGTACAGAAAAAGAAATATACAAAAAAATCAGTTCGCTTAGCGAAGGATGAAGGCGAACCAGGGTCATCACGGGAACAGGAGGAAGAGGCAGAACCAGAGGTAATAACCCGGTCCCTATCCTTGAGTGAGCTGCGGGATATGCGAAAAGATTTTGGCCGCCGTATAGGTGAGCATATTATCACCTGGCTCCTCCGATGCTGGGACAATGGGGCTAATAGCTTGGAATTAGAAGGTAGGGAAGCCAAGCAGCTGGGATCGCTTGCCAGGGAAGGTGGCATTGACAAGGCAATTGGAAAAGGGACACAAGCCATCAGCCTCTGGAGGCGACTCCTGTCAAGTGTGAAGGAAAGGTACCCCTTTAAGGAAGATGTTATATGTCAATCAAGCAAGTGGACAACCATGGAAAAAGGTATCCAATATCTGAGGGAATTAGCTGTGCTAGAGACAATTCATCATGATCCGGACAACCCACAATTACCCAAAGATCCAGACGAAGTCCAATGCACACGACCCATGTGGCGGAAGTTTGTACGGAGCGCACCATCGTCCTATGCCAACTCACTGGCAATAATGACCTGGAAAGACGAAGAGGCACCGACAGTGGATGAAGTGGCTCGCCAACTCCGTCAATACGAAGAGAATCTCTCCTCCTCCCTACAAGCCTGCATTTCGGCTGTGGAGAAGCTGTCCGAGGATTTCCAGCAATTCAAAGAGGAGATGTCCTGTTGCCCACCTGTAAGGACCAATGTCTCAGCTATTAGGAGTGAGCGCTCCTCTGCCCAAGAGAAAGAATATAGAAGGTACACACCGCGAGGTGCCCTGTGGTTTTACTTATGTGATCATGGAGAGGACATGAGGAAATGGGATGGAAAACCTACCTCGGTCCTAAATGCACGGGTACGTGAGCTGCGAGGAAAAAACACCACAAAAGGGGATTCTACCAGGAAAAATGCCGCTCCGGTTTCCAAACAGAGTAGAAGGGCTGATCTTATTTCTGATCCTCTTGAAGGGACTTCTGAGCCAATTTTACGAGAAGTGAATACTGGATACTCTGACCAGAATTAGAGGGGCCCTGCCTCCAGCCAGGTGGAGGAAAGGGATAACCGGGTCTATTGGACTGTGTGGATTCGATGGCCTGGCACGTTAGACCCACAGGAGTATAAGGCTCTAGTAGACACCGGCGCACAGTGTACTTTAATGCCATCAAGTTATGAAGGGGCAGAACCCATTTCTATTTCTGGTGTGACAGGGGGATCCCAAGAGTTAACTGTATTGGAAGCTGAAGTAAGCCTAACTGGGAATGAATGGCAGAAACACCCCATTGTGACTGGTCCAGAGGCTCCGTGCATCCTTGGCATAGACTATCTCAGGAGAGGGTATTTTAAGGACCCAAAGGGGTATCGATGGGCTTTTGGTATAGCTGCCTTGGAGACGGAGGGCACGGAACAGCTGTCTACCCTGCCTGGTCTCTCTCAAGACCCTTCGATTGTGGGGTTGCTGAGGGTTGAAGAACAACAAGTACCAATTGCTACCACGACGGTGCACCGGCGGCAATATCGCACCAACCGAGACTCTCTGATTCCCATCCACAAGTTGATTCGCCAACTGGAGAGCCAAGGAGTGATCAGCAAAACTCGCTCACCTTTTAATAGTCCCATATGGCCCGTGCGAAAGTCTAATGGGGAGTGGAGACTAACAGTTGACTATCGCGGCCTGAATGAAGTTACGCCACCGCTGAGTGCTGCCGTTCCAGATATGCTAGAACTTCAATACGAACTAGAGTCAAAGGCAGCCAAGTGGTATGCTACAATTGACATTGCTAATGCGTTTTTCTCAATCCCTCTGGCAGCAGAGTGTCGTCCACAATTTGCCTTTACTTGGAGGGGTGTCCAGTACACTTGGAATCGACTGCCCCAGGGGTGGAAACACAGCCCCACCATTTGCCATGGACTAATCCAGACTGCACTGGAAAAAGGTGAAGCTCCGGAACACCTGCAATACATTGATGACATCATCGTATGGGGCAACACGGCAGAAGAAGTCTTTGAGAAAGGGAAGAAAATAATCCAAATCCTTCTGAAAGCCGGTTTTGCCATAAAAGAAGGTAAGGTCAAGGGACCTGCACGGGAGATCCAGTTTTTAGGAATAAAATGGCAAGATGGGCGTCGTCAGATCCCAATGGATGTGATTAACAAAATAGCAGCTATGTCTCCACCAACTAATAAAAAGGAAACACAGGCCTTCTTAGGTGTCGTGGGGTTTTGGAGAATGCATATTCCAAATTACAGTCTGATTGTAAGCCCTCTCTATCAAGTGACCCGAAAGAAGAATGATTTTCAATGGGGCCCTGAGCAACAACAAGCCTTTGAACAAATTAAACGGGAGATTGTTCACGCAGTAGCCCTTGGACCAGTCCGGACAGGACAAGATGTTAAAA
Organism: Harpia harpyja; assembly: GCF_026419915.1. Taxonomy (NCBI): domain Eukaryota; kingdom Metazoa; phylum Chordata; class Aves; order Accipitriformes; family Accipitridae; genus Harpia; species Harpia harpyja. Next base: position 185,697 of record NC_068946.1, read on the forward strand.
ATGTGCTCTATACTGCAGCTGGGGAGAATGGCCCTACCTGGAGCCTCTGGCAGAAAGCACCTGGGGAGACCCGAGGCCGACCCCTGGGGTTTTGGAGTCGGGGATACAGAGGATCCGAGGCTCGCTATACTCCAACTGAAAAGGAGATATTGGCAGCATATGAAGGAGTTCAAGCTGCCTCAGAAGTTGTTGGTACTGAAACACAGCTCCTCTTAGCACCCCGACTGCCAGTGCTGGGCTGGATGTTCAAAGGGAGGGTCTCCTCTACACATCACGCGACTGATGCCACGTGGAGTAAGTGGATTGCACTGATCACACAACGGGCTCGCATAGGAAACCCCAGTCGCCCAGGAATTTTGGAAGTGATCACGGACTGGCCAGAAGGCAAAGATTTTGGAATGTCGCCAGAGGAGGAGGTGGCACGTGCTGAAGAGGCCCCGCTGTATAATAAACTGCCAGAAAATGAGAGGCAATATGCCCTGTTCACTGACGGATCCTGTCGCATCGTGGGAAAGCATCGGAGGTGGAAAGCTGCCGTATGGAGTCCTACACGACAAGTTGCAGAAACTGCTGAAGGAGAAGGTGAATCGAGTCAGTTTGCAGAGGTGAAAGCCATCCAGCTAGCATTAGATATTGCTGAAAGAGAAAAGTGGCCAGTGCTCTATCTCTATACTGACTCATGGATGGTGGCAAATGCCCTGTGGGGCTGGCTACAGCAATGGAAGCAGAGCAACTGGCAGCGCAGAGGTAAACCCATCTGGGCTGCCGCACTGTGGCAAGATATTGCATCCCGGCTAGAGAATCTGGTTGTAAAAGTACGTCACGTAGATGCTCACATACCCAAGAGTCGGGCCACTGAAGAACATCAAAACAACCAACAGGTGGATCAGGCTGCCAAGATTGAAGTGGCTCAGGTGGACCTGGACTGGCAACATAAGGGTGAGCTATTTATGGCTCGGTGGGCCCATGATGCTTCAGGCCATCAGGGAAGAGATGCAACATATAGATGGGCTCGTGACCGAGGGGTGGACTTGACCATGGACACTATTGCACAGGTTATCCATGAATGTGAAACATGTGCTGCAATTAAGCAAGCCAAGCGGTTAAAGCCCCTGTGGTATGGAGGGCGATGGCTGAAATATAAATATGGAGAAGCCTGGCAGATTGACTATATCACACTCCCACAAACTCGCCAAGGCAAGCGCTATGTGCTCACGATGGTGGAAGCAACCACTGGATGGCTGGAAACATATTCTGTGCCCCATGCCACCGCCCGGAACACTATCCTGGGCCTAGAAAAGCAAGTCTTGTGGCGACATGGCACCCCAGAACGAATTGAGTCAGACAACGGGACTCATTTCCGAAACAACCTCATAGACACCTGGGCCAAAGAGCATGGCATTGAGTGGGTGTATCATATCCCCTATCATGCACCAGCCTCTGGGAAAATTGAGCGATACAATGGACTGTTAAAGACTACATTGAGAGCAATGGGGGGTGGAACTTTCAAACATTGGGATACACATTTAGCAAAAGCCACCTGGTTAGTCAACACCAGAGGATCTGCCAATCGGGGTGGCCCTGCCCAGTCGGAATTTTTACATACTGTAGAAGGGGATAAAGTCCCTGTAGTGCACATAAAAAATATGTTAGGGAAGACAGTCTGGGTTACTCCTGCCTCAGGCAAAGGTAAACCCATTCGTGGGATTGCTTTTGCTCAAGGGCCTGGGTGCACTTGGTGGGTGATGCGAAAAGATGGGGAAGTCCGATGTGTGCCTCAAGGGGATTTAATTTTAGGTGAGAACAGCCAGAATTAAACTGTATATTAGTTGCTATATAACCCTGCTACTGTATATTATCCTTACTATAATTATGTGCTATATCCATAGTACTATAGTAAGAATCACTTAGATCAAGCAAGAAAAGAACTGTGATAAAACTGAGCAAAGCGCAGTAGTGATGGAACCAGAACTGACTCCAGCATGCAACAATCCAACGGTGCACACCATCCTCCTGCTGCGCCAAATGTCACCTGCTTGTCACACTGCACTGAAGCCCAATTCTGCTCTACCGACTGAGAGGACTTTGCACCATCCCTCCTGCCCAGAAAGACTGGTATGACAGATGGAGCCCAGAGTCGGAAACTAAATGAACTCAATGAACATTTTATGAACATGACCCATGAACTAAAGGAATGATATCTCTGTGTGTGTATACATATATATATATCATTGCTCATATGTCTTAAAGGGATGGAAAAGTGATGATTGATCAGGATGTAACTAAAGGTATGGGAACTGTGCATGACGTCAATGGTATAGAATAAGGGGTGGATACTGTCCTGGTTTCAGCTGGGATAGAGTTAACTGTCTTCCTAGTAGCTGGTACAGTGCTATGTTTTGAGTTCAGAGCGAAGAATGTTGATAACACTGATGTTTTCAGTTGTTGCTCAGTAGTGTTTAGACTAATGTCAAGGATTTTTCAGCTTCTCATGCCCAGCCAGTGAGAAAGCTGGAGGGGCACAAGAAGTTGGCACAGGACACAGCCAGGGCACCTGACCCAAACTGGCCAACGGTGTATTCCATACCATGTGACGTCCCATCCAGTACAGAAACGGGGAAGTGGGGGGCAGGGATTCGCCGCTCGGGGGACTGGCTGGGTGTCGGTCGGCGGGTGGTGAGCAATTGCACTGCGTATCATTTGTACATTCCAATCCTTTCATTATTGCTGTTGTCATTTTATTAGTGTTATCATTATCCTTATTAGTTTCTTCTTTTCTGTTCTATTAAACCGTTCTTATCTCAACCCACGGGTTTTGCTTCTTCTCCCGATTTTCTCCCCCATCCCACTGGGTGGGGGGGAGTGAGTGAGCGGCTGCGTGGTGTTTAGTTGCTGGCTGGGGTTAAACCACGACATGGATAAAAGTAGATAAAAAAATAAAAGCAACAGGACACAGGAAATAAAAAAATAGGGTTAGACATCTTGATAAAAGTAGACATAGAAAATTTTAAAAGTCATAACATAGAGAACAGATAGGAAAAAAGGAAACAATAGAGACAGAAAAATACATAAAAGTGAACAAAGAAACAAAATTCAAAAGTGAAGGCATTAAGAGAGAAAAAAATTTTAAAATAGCAAAAACCCCTAAATAGACAGTGTGAGAGGCTGAAAGAGTTAATGTCTCAAACATCATGGTGGGGCAAGTTCTGCTTAACAACAAACTCTGCATAACAAGGAACCCTGCATAGCAAGGAACCACAGGTGAAAAGAAGCGGATCAGCACCCATCAGCAACAGGAGGGGAAGGGCATGCCAGAGGGTGCACAGCTCCCCGTTCTGATAATGCTGTTCTGATACACTGAGCAGGACAGCTCACCATGCATGACAAAAGATCACATCTGCAGGGAAGGGGAAGTTACCCCCCAAACGACCCCCAAGTCCCAAAGGCTCACACACCACTCACTCATGACACCTAATTAACCTAACAAGTTTGAGTGCCTGCCCGAAGGAGGGGCAAGGACAATAAAAGGACACAAACTGAAGCCCCAGGTGTGCAAGTCCAGCAGGACTGGACCCCTGAGTTGACTGAACCAATGCTGCACCCAGGACTGGTGAAATCTCTCTCTTCTCTCTCTCTCTGTCTTGTTTCTCTCTTTCTTTTTCCTCTTCTATAATCCCTACATTTTATCCCTGTAAACATAAACCGTTGACCAAGTCTGGGACTAGGAGTGAATCCAGCTGCCCCTAGGCTCCTCTGTGAGAAGGAGTCTAGAAAGCAAAGGGGTCTGCTCTGAACCTCGTGACTCGACCGGAGGGCTCTCCTTCTTGTCTTCCCTGAACCGATCCCAAAATAAGCAAGGCCTGTAGTATATGTTTGGTGATGTAGGGTTAGCACAGGTTACACAGTTTACTGATGTAGTTTCATGCCAATTTTTGTGGTGAGCGAATAAAGTTGAGTTTTGTGAGTTAAAGGATCCCTAGTGTCGTTTCACTTTAATCCTGACCTGGGAATCAGCAAACCTGAGTTGTCACCCTGAGAAAGTGAGATGTGACAGACGAAGGCATAGAAAGAACATTTTAAAAGCAACTGGGTATGGGACATACTAGAATGGATTAAAAAATAAAGACAGCAAACTGGCTAAAAATAGACGAGGAAAGAAAATTTAAAAGAGATGGGGTACAGGACAGGAAAATTTAAAAAAAGGGAGTGACATCTTGATAAAAGTAGACATAGAACGGAAATTTTAAAAGTGACAAGATACAGTAAACAGGAAAAAATTAAAAATAGGGACAGAAAACAAGATAAAAGTACACCTAGAAAAAAAGATTTGAAAAGTAAAAGAATTATGAGAGAAAAAATTGAAAAATAGGGACAGTGAACTACATAAAAGTAGACATAGAAAATTTTAAAAGCAATGCAGTTCATGACAGACAGGAAAGAATTAAAAAATAGAAACAGTTACTGGATAAAAGAAGACATAGAAAGACCATTTTAAAAGCACAGCATTAAGGAATTAAAGGGAAAAAATAGGGACAGCAAACTAAAACAGAGACAGGAAATTTTAAAAGCAATGGAGTCTAAGACAAAGGAAAAAATTTTAAAATATTGATAGGCTGAAAAAGAGAGAGATACATAGAAAGTAAATTTTAAAAGTGATGCGGTATAGGACAGACAGGAAAGAATTAAAAACCAGTAATATGCAGCATCATAAAAGTAGACATAGAAGGAAAATTTAAAAAGTGATGGGGTACAGGACAGGAAAGAATTAAAAAATAGGGACAGAACTGGTTAACAGAGATAGAAAATTTTAAAAAGTGATGGGAATAAGGAAAAATGGAAAAGAATGAAAAATAGGGACAGCGAACTAAAGAAATAAAGATGTAGAACCAAAATCTAAAAAGCAACAGGCTACAGGACAGACAAGAAAGTATTAAACAATAGTGACAGCACACTAAATAGAGAAATAGAAAGGAAATGTAAAAGTGATGGAGTGCGAGACAGCGGAAAAATTAAAAAACAAAGTGAACTGGATAAAAGGTGACACAGAAAGAAAATTTTAACAGTGACAGCATTAAAGAAAGGCTAGGAAAAAAAATAAAAAATAAGGATAGGGTGAATAATAGAGAGACACAGAGAAAGAAAATGTAAGAAGTGACAGGGTACACGACAGCCAGGAAAGAATCAAAAAGCTGTGATACGCTGCTTGATAAAAGTAGACATAGAAGGAAAATTTAAAAAATTATGGCATACAGGACAGGAAAGATATTTAAAAATAGGGAGAGAAAAATAGATAAATAGAGATATGGAAAGAAAATTTTTAAAACAATGAGGTGCAAGACAGAGATGAAAAAACTAAAAATATATAGACAGTGAACTGTATAAAACTAGCCATAGAAAGAAAATTTAAAAAGCAACTGCTTACAGGACATACAGGAAAGAATTAAAAAATAGGGACAGCAAACAAACAGACACAGAAAGAAAATGTTAAAAGTGAGATGGTACAGGACAGAGGATAAAATTAAAAAACAAAGACAGTGAATAGGTTAAAGTAGGCATAGAAAGCAAATTGGAAAAAAGTGACAGGTGTCATGGTTTAACCCCAGCTGGCAACTAAGCACCACCCAGCCGCTTGCTCGCTGCCCCCTTGCAGTGGGATGGGGGAGAAAAACCAGAAAAAAAGTAAAACTCACAGGTTGAGATAAAGCCAGTTTAATAGGTAAAGCAGAAGCCACGCGCACAAGCAAAGCAAGACAAGGATTCATTCCTTGAAGCGTCCCGTCAGCAGGCGGGTGTTCAGCCATCTCCAGGAAAGCAGGGCTCCATCATGCGTAACGGTTATGTGGGAAGACAAATGCCATCGCTCTGAATGTCCCCCCTTCCTTCTCCTTCCCCCAGCTTTATATGCTGAGCATGACATCGTATGGTCTGGAACAGCCCTTGGGTCAGTTGGGGTCAGCTGTCCCAGCTGTGTCCCCTCCCAGCTCCTTGTTCAGCCCCAGCCTGCTCACTGGTGGGGCAGGGTGGGAAGCAGAACAGCCCTTGACTCTGTGCAAGCACTGCTCAGCAATAACAAAAACATCCCTGTGTTATCAACACTGTTTTCAGCACAACTCCAAAACGTAGCCCCATACTAGCTACTGGGAGGAAAATCAACTCTATCCCAGCCCAAACCAGCACAACAGGGTACATGACAGAGACAAAAGAATTAAAAAATAGGGACAGCTAACTAAACAAACAGACATAGGAAGAAAATTTAAAAGGTGATGGGCTACATGACAGACAGGAATAACTTAAAGACAGTGAATAGGTTAAAGTAGACATAGAAAAAGTAAAAAGCAACGGGGTACACAATAGTGAGGAAAGAATTAAAAAACAGTGATACACAGCTCGATAGAAGTAGACATAGAAGGAAAATTTAAGAAGTGCTTGGGTACAGGACAGAAAAAAATTTTAAAAATAGCCACAGTGAACTAAAACTGAGAAATATAAAGGAAATTTAAAAGTATCACAGGGGCACAGGACAGAGAGATAAAAAATGAAGACAGTAAACTGGATAAAAGTAGACATAGAAAGCAAATTTTCAAAGCAACAGGGTACACAACAGACAGGAAATAATTAAAAAATAGCAATAGGCAGCTTCATAAATGTAGATGTAGCATCGTGGTTTAACCCTGGCTGGCAACTAAGTACCATACAGCTGCTCACTTACTCCCTCCTACAGTGGGATAGGGGGAGAATCAGGAGGGTAAATGTGAGAAACTCATGGGTTGATATAAGAAGTTTAATAATTAAAAAGACTTTTTTTTAAAAGTTGTAACAGAAAAGAAAAACCAGCAAATGAAAACATTTGCTTACCACCAACTGACCGATGCCCAGCCAGTCTCAAGCAACTGGGTACAGGACAAAGAGGGAAGAATTAAAATATAGGGTCAGGGAGACAGAGAGGGGAAAACATAGAAATTAAATTTTAAAAGTAATGGGGTACAAGGCGGTGCAGAAAAAATAAAAAACAGGGAGAAGCAGCTGGTTAGAGAGAGGCATATTAAACATTTAAAAGGCAACAGGGTACTGGGCAGAGTTGACAGAAGAATAACAAGTTTGGAGGAGCCATACACATAGGTGGGCAGGCAGAGAGGGAGACGGAGGAAGGGAGGCAGAGGTGGGCCAGGATGTAGAGGAGAGGATGTGCGACTCACCACAGCTCCTGGTGCCGGCAGGAGACCTTCACCGCCCCGACGTTTCTCTCTCTGCCTCTGCCCCTTCCTCCTCCCCAGCGCCAGCTGCCTGACCCTCACCCACTCGGCAGCACGCAGCGGATGCCTCAATGCTCCTCATCCACAAGGCTTCCTTGATACATGGCAGCTCACGCATGTAGCCAACAGAGGCCAGGAACAGCTCAGAGAGATCCTTCCTTGCCACAGGGACTGGCCATTCCTTGGTGCAGGCACCTACCAGCCAGACCCCCTTGCACTCCCTCCTCAGCCAGTTCCCCTGCCCAGGCAGCCCCCTTTACAGCTGGAGCCCCTTCACACAGCAGGGCCAGCCCCATCCTCAACCTCACTGGCCACACCTGGGGCCATCCCAGCCCCAGCTGGAGCCCATCAGGAACAGGGGCCATTGCCAAAGCCCCACAGCATATTATCCCTGCCCCTGCACCTACCCACATCCAGGGACACAGAGGAGGCAGGAAAAATTTATTTATTAATGCATATAAGAAATCCTGGCAATGAGTTGGCTACAAGGCTCAGTGCCCAAAGGCAGCAGGATGGGGTGATAAAAGGGAAGAGTAAAGCAGGAGGAAGGACAGAGGGACACAGAGGTGCAAGACCGGGAGCCAGAAAATGGGATGCTAGGGACAAGCAGCAGGAAAACAGTGTAGAGAGAGAAGCGCAGAGAGACTGAGCAAAACAACAGGGATGGAGATGGAGGAATAAATAATAGAAGTGGGGGAGAGAAGGTGAAGGGACTGGCAGGACAACAAGATAAAGACAGGACAAGGGACAGGGAAACATTCTCAAGTGATACGGGAGAAGAAACAGCAAGAACTAGAAAACAGAAACAGGGAGCCAGGTAGAGAGAAAATTTTCAAAAAGCAACAGCATACGAGAAACATAGGCAAGAACTAACAAATAGGCACAGGGAGATAGAAAGAGGGAGATGTAGAAAGAAAATCTAAGAAGTGACAGGGTACAGGACAGAGAGGGAAGAGTTAAGAACTAGAGACAGGGAGATGGATAGAAGGAAACAGAAAATTTTGAAAGCAACAGGGTACAAGAATCAAAAAGTAGGTACATGGAGCTGCACAGAGGGAGACGTAAGAACGAAATTTGAAAAGCAAAGGGTACAAGAAACACAGGTGAGAAATTAAAATAAGGTCAGGGAGACAAAGAGAAGGAAAAGTAGCAAGAAAATTTAAAAAGCAACTGGGTTTAAGAAACATGCAAGAATTTAAATAAGGATGGAGAGGTAGAAAGTTTCAAAAGTGACGACATACAAGAAACATAGGCCAGATTTTAAAAATAGGGACAGGGAGCCTGAGAGAAGGAAAGTGTGGTGGGTTGACCTTGGCTGGCTGACGAGCGTCCACCAAGCCACTCTACCATTCCCTCTCCTCAACAAGACCAGAGGGTAGAAAATACAACAAAAAAGCTTGTGGGTCAAGATAAGGACAGAGCAATCGCTCACCAATTACTGTCACAGGCAAAACAGACTCAACTTGGGGAAATTAATTTATTGTCAGTCAAAATCAGAGTACAATAATGAGAAATACGAACAAATCTGAAAAACACCTTCCCCCCACCCCTCTCTTTTTTTCCTGGGCTCATCTTCACTCCTGACTTCTCTACCTCCTCCTACCGAGCAGCACAGGGGGAGAAGGAGCGGGGGGTTGCAGTCAGTTCATCACAAGTTGTCTCTGCTGCTCCTTCCTTCTTTGTGCTCTTCTTCTGTTCCAGTGTGGTGTCACTCCCGTGGGGCCGCAGGTCCTGCCAGAAAACCTGCTCCAGTGTGGGCTCCTCTCCACAGCGTCACAGCCTCCTTCGGGTGAATCCGCCTGCTCTGGCGAGGGGTCCTCCATCGGCTGCAGGGTGCATATCTGCTCCGCCATGGACCTCCGTGGGCTGCAGGGGGACAGCCTGTGTCACCATGGTCTTCACTGCAGGCTGCAGGGGAATCTCTGCTTTAGGACCTGGATCACCACCTCCTTTTTATTCTTCACTGACCTTGGTGTCTGCAGGACTGACAGCTTCTGCACAGCTTTTTTTTAGCCCTTCTTAAAGATCACAGAGGTGCTACCAGCATTGCTGGTTGGCTCAGCTTTGACCAGTAGCAGCTCCATCTTGGAGCTGGAACTGGCTGTGCCCAACTTGGGGGCAAGTCCTGGTGTCTTCTCACAGAACCCACCCCTGCAGCCCCTATCCACTCCCCTGCCCCAGCTTGCCACACAAACTCACTACAACAGTGATCGGCTACAGGGCAGAGAGGGGGGATTGAAAAGTAAGGAAAGGGAGACAGAGAGAGACAGGGTGGGGAAATAGCAATGGGCTACAGGACAGAGAGGAGGAACTAATAAAAAAGGAGAGGGTACCAGACAGAGAGATGGATAAAAACAAATATTAGTGATGAGCCACAGGGCAAAAGGAAGAATTAAAAAACGGGACAGTGAGGTAGATGAGAGAGACTGAGAAATATCAAAAACACTGATGATCTAAAGGGGAGAGAGAGGGGAAATAAAGAATAGGGACAGGGAACCAGACAGAGAGAGAATAATAAAGACAAAAATGGGCTATGGGACAGTGAGGGAAGAAGTTAAAACATAGGGACAGGGACCTGGAACAAGAGAATCTAAGAAAGTAAAAGTGTATCCAGAATACAGGGCAGAGAAAGGAATTTAAAAATAGAGACACAGCATCAGACAGGTGAGAGCGGTGGGAATTGTGAAGGGCTAAAGGGCAGACAGGGAGGAATTAACAAGATTGGGATAAGAAGACAGACGGATAGATGGAGAAAGACAAAGTAGTGATGGGCTGCAAGGCAGAGACAGAGGATAAAAAAAAGAGGGATGGGACAGGTCAGAAGTGCAGAGAGAAAAAGAAAACAGAGAGGCAGAACAACAGAGAAAGAGGGGGACTTAGAGAACAAGAAAGGGAGAGGTACAGAAAAAAAAAACCCCAAAAAATTAAAGCAGTGAGAGAAAGAGAAGGTGGGGGCAGGGAGGGACTGGGATGCAGAAGAGGGGTGACACAGCCCCAGGGGTCCAGGACTCACTGTACCTCCCGCTGTTGGAGCTGCTGGGAGAATTTGACAGTTCAGACATGTCTGTCTCTCTCTCCCTCTCCCTTCCTCCTCTGTAGCTGCACTCACTTGACTGTCATCCACCTAAGAGAATAGATTGGTGTCTTCCAGCTCTTACAATATGAGGCTTCCTAGAAACACAGCCTCACATGCACACACACTACATGGCTCTACTGTGGTTTTGGTTATGCATACAGACCCTGCCGTGCACACTGCTGATCGGACCTGCTGAGGACTTGTGATGGGTTAACCCTGGCTGGATGCCAGGTGCCCACCAGAGCTGTTCTATCACTCCCCCTCCTTCTCAACTGGACAGGGGAGAGAAAATATAACAAAGAGCTCGTGGGTCGAGATAAGGATAGGAGAGATCACTCACCAATTACCGTCACGGGCAAAACAGACTCAGTTTGGGGAAAAATTAACTTGATTTATTACAAATCAACCGGAGTAGGGTAATGAGAAATAAAACCAAATCTCAGAACACCTTCCCTCCACCCCTCCCTTCTTCCCGGGCACAACTTCACTCCCGGATTCTCTACCACCCCCCCAGCGGCACAGGGGGACGGGGATGGGGTTTACGGTCAGTTCATCACATGTTATTTTTTGCCGCTTCATCCTCCTCAGGGGGAGGACTCATCACACTCTTCCCCTGCTCCAGCGTGGGGTCCCACCCACGGGAGACAGTCCTCCACGAACTTCTCCAACGTGGGTCCTTCCCACGGGCTGCAGTTCTTCACGAACTGCTCCAGCATGGGTCCTTTCCACGGTGTGCAGTCCTTCAGGCACAGACTGCTCCAGCGTGAGCCCCCCACGGGGTCACAAGTCCTGCCAGAAAACCTGCTCCGTGGGCTCCTCTCTCCACAGATCCGCAGGTCCTGCCAGGAGCCTGCTCCAGCGCGGGGTTCCCACGGGGTCACAGCCTCCTTCGGGAACCCACCTGCTCCGGCGTGGGGTCCTCCACGGGCTGCAGGTGGATATCTGCTCCACCGTGGACCTCCATGGACTGCAGGGGGACAGCCTGCCTCACCATGGTCTTCACCACGGGCTGCAGGGGAATCTCTGCTCCGGCGCCTGGAGCATCTCCTCCCCCTCCTTCTTCACTGACCTTGGTGTCCGCAGGGTTGTTTCTCTTACATGTTCTCACTCCTCTCTCCGGCTGCCGAATACCGCCGTCCCAACTTTTTTTCCTTCTTAAAAAATGTTATCACAGAGGCGTTACCACTATCGCTGATTGGCTCGGCCTTGGCCGGCGGCGGGTCTGTCTTAGAGCCGGCTGGTATGGGCTCTGTCGAACACAGGGGAAGCTTCCAGCAGCTTCTTACAGAAGCCACCCCTGTAACCGCACCCGCAACCAAAACCTTGCCACACAAAACCAATACAGGACTACACTAGGAAGGATCCATCCTCACCTGCAGAGGCAGGCTATCTCCTGTCTGCAGCTGGTGGCTGGATCCTCTTTATTTTATTCTTCAGCAGCTTTACCATTCTGTGGCCTCTCCAGCTTCAGCGTCAGCTTCAGCAGCTCCTGTCCACAGCCAGTAAGCGCTCCGCCTGTCCCCCTGTGCTCCTGCGCCGCAAAGAGAGGGAAGCCAGGCAGAGACAGCCCACGCAAGCCTGAGGCTGCTGCAGTCAACGGCATCCCCAGGGGACGAACGGACAACCGCACCCACAGCGTGGCCTCTGGGAGAAGGAAAGAGGCAGCAGTGACCGTTAGTACCGCAGCTCGACCCTGGCCGGAGCCCCTCCTTCCGCAGACGCCGCTCGTTCCCTGCGCCGCTGCTAACGGCACCCCCGTTAAGGGAGACTCGAGACCACCGCAGGGCCAGCTTGCTGCCCTCGCGACAGGGCTCGGGGGCTGCCTGCGGCTACACCGCAGGCTTCAGGGGAGGGGCTGGAGCTGGGGGCAGCCGCACGGCCCGAGCGGGGCCGGGGGAGCTCTGGCGACTCGGGCGGGCGCCCGCTGGCCGCGCCTGGGGGGTGCCCGCCTCCGTCCCCTCTTCCCTTCTACCGGCTCGCTCTCGGGGAACTCCCCGGCGCTGCCCTGGCCCGGCTCGCCTCCGGCGGACCGGCAGCCTGCCGCGGCGGCCGCTTCGCAGCTTCCCGTCCCGCCAGCCCCGGGCGGCCAGCGGGCAGGAGGCACCCCTCGCCCTCGCCCCCGCCCCCGCCGGAGGGGATCGCTCGCCTCACCCGCGGTCCCGGCGCTCGCCCGCTGCCGCCGAGACCCGCGCGCCACCACGCTGCTCCCGGGGACCGCGCATGCGCCGGAGGGGCCGGAGCCGGCGCGCGAACGCCGGGCTGCCCCACGCGCAGGACGGCGCATGCGCCCGGGAGGGCTGGTCGGGGAGCGGGCGCAGCGGGAAGCCCGCGGAAAACCACGCGAAACCGGCAACGCTCCTGAGTCTGACCTGGTCGCACTCCGGGGGCCGCGGCGGCGGCGGCAGCAGCAGCAGCAGCGAGGACTACGCCGCGCCAGAGAGCCACGCGGCTGCCCGGCCGCCGAGTCCGCGGAAACTACAGCTCCCGGCATGCCCCGAGGGGACGCCGCTTCCGTTTCCGCCCACCCCCACGCCGGCGCAGCCGCAGTCCCCGCCGAGCCCCCAGCGCCGCTCCGGGCAGCTCCGGCGCGCTCCCGCCGCCCGCCGCCGGCTCCGGACAGTCCCCGCCGCCGGCTACCGCCACGGCGCGGCACCCCCCGCCCGGCTCCGGCTCCGGTCAGTCCCCGCCGCCGCCGCCGCCCCGGCACGGCGCGGCACCCCCGCCCGGCTCCGGGCAGCGCCCGCCGCCGCTCCGGCACGGCGCGGCCCCGCCCCGCTGCCGCTCCGCGCGTCCGGCACGGACCCCGCCGTCCTCCTCGGGGCTTTCCCCGGGACCCGCCGGGCGATTGCGCAAGCCCCGCCACGGGGCCCGGGCCCCCCCCCCGGCCCACGTGCTCCCGGCCCCCCGCGAGCCCCCAGGGCCCCGGCCCCCGCCCCGGCCTCGGCACAGGCGGCCCCCACCTCCCCCGGGCCACCCCCGCCTAGGGACGGTCGCGGTCCGAGGGGCGCCCGGCCCCGCTCACCTTCTCCCGAGGGGCAGCCGCAGCCCGGCCACCGCTCCGCTCCTGCCTGGGCTCCCACCGGCCCCGCCGCGGCCCCTCCCCCGGCAGCCCCCCCTTTCCAGGGAGGGGCCGTCGCCATCAGCCTCACTGCCCGCACCTGGGGCTCCTCCAGCCCCGGCCCGCAGCTGCGGTACCGAAATCCCGAATAAAACTCCACAACACCCATGGGAAGTTCAGAAGCAGGCGCTTCGTTTATGGAATGAAAGATGTCAAAGTAAGATGACTCTTGGCGAGCTGTTCACTGGGGTAAAAATACAGATTTTAATACCCGTCTTATTTTAGTTCTAAGACTTGGCAATTGCCAGGTATCATCTTTTCGATTTACCCAGGTCCACCGCCGAGGCCACAAGGGAGATTTCTTCCAGAGAGAGGAGGGAGTTATTAAGTCTAAAGTCCATTATTTGCTTTTGTCCTTCAGGAAAAGGCGAGTGGATCGTATATCATCACTATTCACCCAAACAGTTAACCCTAAACTTTTCACCTGTCCTTTACTACAGTCAATTCCAAGCTAATTTTTTTCCACTATTAAGAGGGGACCCAGGATCATTTAAAATATTATTCTACTTTCTACAAATACATCCCCCATCTTAGAGCTTTAGCTACTAGAGAAAGTCTTTGGATTTGGGGGTCAGAGGAGTTGCGAGTCTAAACTTTCATACCCTTCTCTTTAGGATGTGTGATTTTTCTCTCTTTGTCTAAACCAATCTAAATTTCCATAGATGGTCCTGACTCTGGGTGGATCTAACAAGGATCCTGGAACTCCAGTAAATTCTAAACATCGTTTTATATTTTAAATAGGATCCCAAGTTCCTTTTCGCACTTGTCTCTACGGTTTTGGCAGCTGACCGCCCCAAGGGGTGTTTGTACAAGTCTCTCCCGAAGGGCGATAAATTAATTCTTTTGTCCGTGAGGTGGATGGTTTGGTAATGTTATAATTCAAAATGCTATAATTCCTTCTTTCAAATTTAAAAAAATAATTGCCTTTTAAATCCATCCAATTTAATTTGCTAAAATGATTCTCATTGTTCTACGTCTTTTCTCAAGTTTTGGTTAAATTCAATGTCAGTATTCTCCACGGAACTAGATTTTCATCTGACTTTGGAATCGGAAGGCAGGCTGTTATCGAGGTTAAATTTTGTGTCTTTACAAAACTTTGAATCAATTCCAAAACTAGAATTTTTTTTTTTTAATCAAAATTACAGAAACGGTTAATATCAAGATTAATAGCTCAAACAATAATTGTTTCATTTTGTTTATCTTGTGTTTAGAACCCCTCAAAAAAAATACTTAAACCCTATAACACACAAAAAGATTACTGCCCTTGACAATATTCCTAATAGCAACCCCAATATTATAAACTTTACACAATTGTTTTCCCAAAGAGATAACGTGAAACTTACTTACAGGTTTTCAGTTTCAAAGGGCCAGTTTCTTTAGACTTCCAATTCCCTGTTGGTGCTTTCTTTAGTCTTGAATAATGAAGCCAAGGTTCTTCTCCCAGACCTTTACTGCTGTAAGTGTTGTTAAAATGACTCGATAGGGTCCTTTCCGCTTCTCAGTGATTTTATATATATTCAATCTCCTGGTCGGAAGGGATGCGCTGCTACGTCCAATTCTAAGGGTCCAGCTGCGGAGACATACTGACGACGTTCTTGAAAAGAATTTCTTAAAGAAATCATAACACCTTTTAAAAACATATCTCCAAAGCCACTCCAGATACTCAGAACATAGGTCTCTTGATACGGTCTTTCATATAACATTGCATAATGACTTAAATTTTCTTTCTCTTCTGGCTATACTCTGATTCTTAATAGAGCCATGGGTAAGGCTTTAACCCATATGAGTGAGTGAGGTTTCCTGACAAATTTTACTCAACTGTTGCTTAAGGGTATAGTTCATTCTCTTTCTTCCCCCCCCCCCCCCCCCCGCCCCCCCTTGCTTGTGGTCTATATGGGGTGTGATAGTCTCAATCTATAGATAATACTTTGCTCAACTTGTCTCATCATCTTTGCTATAAAATGAGGGCCATTGTCAGATGACATTCTTACAGGCACCCCATATTTTGGTATTATCTCTTTGAGCAAGACTCTAACTACTTCTCTTGCTTTGTCGGTGCGACAAGGGAAAGCCTCGGGCCACCCAGTAAAGATATCAACTAAAACTAGGATAGACCCTTCTTTTCAAGGCAATTCTATAAAATCAATTTGCTAGTATTCCCCTAAAAAATTTCCTTATTTAATAATTCCAAAGATAATCTTATTACTGATTTGGGGATCATTTTATATATAAATTTCACATCCGCTTATAAATGTTTAAACAATCTTTGTCATATTTTACTTTCTGTTCCCCGATAGCCTTTGTTATGCTCAGCTCGGGCAGTTTCTCTTCTTATTGTGGGCGGGACTGTTATTTGACCTGTCGGTGTTACAGCCTGTCCTGTTTCATTTTGTTAGCCTGCAATCTAACAATTAATTCTTCCATCTTTTTCATTATAATTTGGAGTTTCTTTAGGCAATTTTATACTTTTCTCTGGAACTAGCGCTAGGATGCCTTCTTCTGCAGCCTCTTTAGCAGCTTTATCAGCCAGTCGGTTACCTGCGTTAGGAACAGTCTTACCTAACTGATGCGCTTTACAGCGCGTTATCGTGACTGCTGTTGGTTTTTGAACGGTTTCTAACAATTTCGGTATTTGTTCTGCATGCTGAATGGTGGTTCCTTGTGCAGATAACAGTCCTCTCTCTCTCTCTCCATATCGCTCCATGCGCACGTACTACTCCAAAAGCGTACTTTGAGTCTGTCCAAATGTTGACTCGCTTTCCTTGACTTAGTTCCAGAGCTCGAATAAGAGCTCTCAATTCAGCCTTTTGGGCAGATATCATCGAAGGCAAAGTTCGCAACGCAATTATCTCCTCGGTTGTTACTGTCTATCTCGATAAACGTTTTCCTTCACAGATGAAACCGCTTCCGTCGGTATAGAGTTCCCAGTCTGTTTCTTCTAGCGGCACATCTCCGAGATCCAGTCAGCTGGGGTAAACTCTTTCGATTGTCTGCAAGCAGTCACGTTCCAGTTCTCCTTTAACTTGATCAGTTGTTGAAAACGCAACAGGGTTAACGGTGGTAGTAGTTCTTAAGTAAACATCGTCTTGTTCCAGCAACACCACTCGGTATTTCAGCATTCTGCTAGGGGATAACCAATGCCCCCCTTTCTGTTTTAGCGCAACAGTTATCGTATGGGAAACGTACAGCGATCCTTTGTCCTCAGGTGAACTTAGGAGCTTCCTGGATCAGTAGCGCAGTTGCAGCGACGGCTCTCAGACGACCAGAGCATCCCAGACTCACGTGATCTAATCGCTTCGAGAAGTAGGCCACAGCTCGCCCACTTGGCCCTAAATATTGGGCCAGGATGCCCAGAGCTATACCTCTTCTTCCGCGAGTGAAAAGTTCAAATGTCTTTGTGAGATCTGGCAGGCCTAGGGCTGGCACCCCTGTTACAGCCTGTTTCAATTCTTTGAAAGTAGCTTTCTCGGCATCGGTGACGTGCGGAAAACAGACTCCACAGTCAGTGAGATTGTAAAGTAGGTATGTTCATTCAGCGCTGGGCAGCACGGGGGGTAGTCCCACCAAAGTCGCGCGCACCCGACTCGGCAGTTTGTCTCAAGTTTATACAGTCAGGTGTTACATATTCACAATACGCCTATACATATGCGTGACCTATCCCCGCTTCCTATTAAAATTAGCTCCGAGAGGTCATTGCCATAGTCTCCTCTCAACTGCGCTTGCGCAGGGCCTCTTTATGGTAGTCGTCTGGTGGTCGCAGAGATGAAGAGAGATGACTCCTCTTCGTCACCGCTAGTAACCTTTTTTCTTGCGCAGGCTCAGTGATTTCTTGGTATTCACCCAAGCCGCAAGACCGGTCTTAGCTGGCTCTTGGGGCCTGCTCCTGCTTCGTATCGGGAGCTGTCTCTACCTCATTGGCTGGTCCTTGGGACCAGCTCTTCGTATCAAAGACTGCCTTTGCCTCAGCTAATTTCAACAATGTAAGCGCTAAACATCATCTCTCATCCCCCTTTATTATGTCTACAGCGATTCTTTTGACTCCCCTTGTCTCAGTCCCCCCTTTTCTAGAAAATAGTAAATTCTTTTACTATATCTAATCCTAGTACTTCTAATACATTGTTTCCCTATCTAGCATCCTCTCAAAGTATTTGTTGGTCTCGAGTTTTCGTCGTAACTGATTCTTTTTCCACTCACTGTAAGAGTCTCCCCAAATATTATCAGTAATATTTAAGCAACGGCCAGTAATTAAGACCTCTTTAGGGTCAGGTACCTCCAGATCAAAGCTGGGTCCCCGCTGGGTATTTCCCTTTCCATAAAGGCATAATCCATTCCTGTCTGGCCCGTCTTTAATCAGAGATGTCCAATTTGTGGTTGGGACTCCTAAAAAGGGGAGTTCCATGTTCCCCTGAGGAAGGGGATTACATACCCAACAATCTGATAAATTTAGTACTTTCGAGATACTCTCTGTCATATTTAAATAAGTATTTCGATCCCAAGCCTGCCCCTTAGGCAAGGTCCAACTCAGGAGCATGACAATCAATGTCTTACAAATTTGAGCTTCAAAGGTGCCTTTTCTTGTGAAGTCCATTGTCCTTTGGGTGCCTTCTTCACCCTAGTGTGATGGATCCAGGCGCTCTGTTCCTTGATCCTAATCGCGGTGAAGGAGGTAAGTAATACTTGAAATGGTCCTTCCCACTGCGGCTCCAGAGTTTTTTCTGTAAGAGGCTTTATATACACATAATCTCCTGGTTGTATATTACGTACAGGCCCATCCAAACCTCTCCCTCGAGTCCCTACCACATGCTTCCTGATTTTATTAAGTTAAGTAAGTTGTTTACCTAATGCTACCATGTAAGAAGTCATAATTTCATCCCCCGCTTGTACAGACACCCCTCTCTGTATCCCATAGGGTTGTCCGTACAGAATTTCAAAGGGGCTCAGCCCTTCTTTCGCCCTTGGTCTTGTTCGTATACGCAGAAGGGCTAAAGGGAGAGACTGAGGCCATGTCAAATTTGCTTCTTGTCCTAATTTCACAATTTGCTGTTTGATTAAGTGGCTCATTTTTTCCACTTGACCACTCGACTGGGGGTGATATGGAGTATGAAGCTGCCAATCTATACCCAAATGGCGGCTAATTTGTTGTACTATTTTTGAGACAAAATGTGGTCCTCTGTCAGAGGATATGGTTGCTGGAACCCCAAAACGTGGTATTATCCCTTGTACCAACATTTTAGTTACCTCCCGAGCTTTAGCCGTTCTTGTTGGGAATGCTTCTGGCCAACCTGAAAAGGTATCGGTTAGTACCGATAAATATCGATACCCCCCGCTTTTCTTGGAAGTTCTGTAAAATCAATTTGCCATTGTTGTCCAGGCCCACTCCCTTTTCCAATCTGGCCCATTTCCGGCTTTGGGGTTTTTTTAGGATTAGTCTGGAGGCAAAGATCACACTGTTGAGTCACCTGCCTCACCGTGGTGTATAAATTTCTAGCCACAATTTCTCTTATCAAATGATTATACAGAGCCTCTGTTCCCCAATGTCTTTTCCTATGTTCCTCCCGTATCAAATGCCATAATAAGCAAGAGGGAACGATTAGCTTTCCTTGTGGGGTATGAGCCCACCCCTCTTCATTATATGACCCTTCTAAATCTGTAATGAGCTTCTGATCTTCCTTGGTGTATTCTGGCTTACCTTCTAGGGAAATCTGCCCATCAGGAATTAAGGCCCCTTCCGTTTTTACCTTTGTTTTGGCCACTTGTTTTGCCTCTCTGTCCGCCAGCTCATTCCCTCTTTCCAAATCTGAGCTCACTTTCTGGTGTGCCTTAATATGCATAATTGCTACTTTCTTAGGGAGCTGGACAGCTTCCAGTAACTTCAGAATTTCTTCTGCGTGTTTGATATTTTTCCCTTGAGAACTCCATAGTCCTCTCTCCTTCCAAATTGCTCCATGTGCGTGTACAACTCCAAAGGCATATTTTGAGTCTGTATAAATGTTCACAACTTTGCCCTGGGCCAATTCCAGGGCGCGGGCTAGAGCAATTATTTCTGCCTTCTGTGCAGAGGTGTTCATAGGCAAAGCCCCTGATGCTGTTACCTCTCGGCTGGTGGTGACGGCGTATCCCGCGTGTCGATTACCGTTTAGGACATAACTGCTTCCGTCTGTGAACCAAGTTTCCCCGTTTTCCATCGGGCTGTCTTTCAGGTCCGGGCGACTGGCGTATGTTGCTTCGATGGTTTCCAAACAGTCATGATGTACCGGTTCTCCTGTGCTCCCGCTGAGAAAAGAAGCTGGGTTGACAATGTTAGTGACTACAAACTCCACATCATCCTGCTCTGCCAATATAGCTTGATATCTCAGGAATCTTTGCGGAGAGAGCCAATGTCCACCTTTCGCTTCCAGTACTGCTGATGCTGTGTGAGACACCAAAACAGTCATTTTCTGGCCCAGAGTAAACTTTCGGGCTTCCTGTATATTCAACATCACAGCCGCAACCGCCCGCAGGCATCCAGGCCAACCTTTTGCAGTCGTGTCTAACTGCTTAGAAAGGTAGGCAACTGCCCGTCGATACGGAGCCAGGTTTTGTGCTGATATTCCCAGGGCAACGCCCTGCTTCTCGTGGGAGTAAAGAAGAAACGGCTTACTCACATCTGGGAGTCCTAAGGCCGGGGCCGACATCAAAGCCTTTTTCAGTAGCTCAAAGGCTCGTTCGGGCTCCTTGTTCCACTCAAGGTGTTTCTGCTCAGTGGCTGTCAATGCATACAGTGGTTTAACAAGCAATCCATAATTATAGATCCACAATCGGCACCACCCCGTCATTCCAAGACAGGTCCGTAACTCTTTTACTGTCTGAGGTCTCCGAGTTTGGCATATTGCCTCTTTACGGGCCTGTCCCAAAGTTCGTTGTCCCGCACTAATTTCATAGCCCAAATAATTCACTTTGCGTTGCATTACCTGTGCCTTTTTCTTGGATACCCGGTACCCCTGGAGTCCCAGGAAATTCAACAGACTCACTGTCCATGTCATACAATCTTTCTCTGTTTTGGTGGCGATCAGGATATCATCCGCGTACTGCAACAGCTTCCCTTCCTCAGACGGGGCTTCCCAGGATCCTAAGTCTTTTCGCAAGCTGATTGCCAAAAATGGTAGGGCTATTCTTAAATCCTTGCGGCAACACCGTCCAAGTGAGCTGGGTCTTTCGACCACTCTTGGGGTTTTCCCATTCAAATGCAAATAATTTCTGGCTGGCTTCATGGAGAGGGAGGCAAAAGAAGGCGTCCTTCAAATCTAAAACAGTAAACCAAGTCAATTCAGGTGTTAATACGGTCAACAGGGTATATGGGTTCGCCACTACCGGGTAAAGATCTTCAGTTATCTTATTCACCGCCCGTAAGTCTTGGACCACCCGATACGACCCGTCGGGCTTCCGACCAGGTAATATAGGGGTATTGAATTCAGACTCACATTCTTTTAATAATCCCAACTGCAAAAATTTTTCTATCGCCGGCCGGATTCCTTCTCTGTCTTCCTTCTTTGGGGGATATTGTTTAATTCTTACCGCCTTTCGGCCTTCCTTGATCCTAACTTCAACAGGTGGAGCACTTTTCGCTCTTCCAGCTGCATCGGTAGCCCATACCCCCGGGTACACTTGGTTTAAGATGTCCTCGTTAATGCTTCCTTCTAGGGGGGAGACTGGTTAAGCTTAGGCTCAATATTTGAATATATTGCTGATCTTTTACCTCCAGAGTAATTTCTCCCTTTTTGAATACAATTTTTGCTCCCAATTGTTCCAACAAGTCCCTTCCCAAAAGCGCCTTTGGGGAGTTGGGCATATATAAAAATTTATGAATGCCCCACTGTTTTCCTAATTTATATTTTAAAGGTTTACAAAAATATGCCTTTTCACTTTGGCCAGTCGCTCCTTTCACCATGACATAATCATCTCCCAGGGGCATCAAAGCTTGATTCAGAACCGAGTATGTTGCTCCTGTACCTACCAAAAATTCTACCTCTTGTTGTGTTTTCCCTAGCTTAATTATAACCAGTGGATCCGCTAGGGTAGATTCCCCAGGTTCCCGTCAATCTCCCTTCACGTGGGCTACCGTTCTTCCTGTTTGAGCCCTCTGATCCTCCTTGTTCCTTGGGCATTCCTTTTTCCAATGACCGAATTTCTTACACAAAGCGCATTGATCCTTGCCCAGTCGGGGCAAGTCTCGTCTAGGCCCTCTTCCTCTTTCTTCCTGGATAACAGCCATTAATTTCCTTTGCCCTTGCCTATATCCTTCCTCTCTGTTACTAAATACTCTCCATGCTTCACCCAACAATAGTTCTAAATTCCTACTCTCTGTAGGCCGTAATTTCTGAAGTTTGCGCCTTATATCCCTTGTAGATTGACCCAAAACCAGGGAGACTAGTTGTTGTATTCCTACCTCTGACCCAGGATCCAGCGGTGTGCTG
The DNA here is from genome assembly GCF_026419915.1 of Harpia harpyja. NCBI lineage: Eukaryota > Metazoa > Chordata > Aves > Accipitriformes > Accipitridae > Harpia > Harpia harpyja. Next base: position 207,597 of record NC_068946.1, read on the forward strand.
CGGCGCATTACATCCCTCAATCGATCCAGGAATTCAGATGGAGACTCGGAAGGACTCTGTTTAACTGCATATAAAGCTGACCAATTTATAGTTTGGGGGATTGCTCTCTCTATTCCTTTTGTAATCCACTCCTGATACCCCTGCAATCTTTCCATATGTGCAGATCTAGTAACGTCTCACTTTGGGTCTTGGAGAGGGAAATATTCCTTAATGTCCCCTCCTGTAATCTTATAATGATCTTCAGCAAGGTTCCCTGCTGTTTTTAAAATCAGCTGTTTCTCTGTCTCAGTCATATATTCCAATAATAGCTGTATATCCTTCCAATCAGGGTTATGCTGTTTTACAGTAAATTGGAAATGCTTAGTTACACCTATCGGATCTCTCCTATAATCTTTTGCAACCTTTTTCCATTCCCCTAGGTCAGCAGTAGAAAAGGGTACTTTGATTAACATCGTCCCACCATCCGGCCCCACCGCCTCTCGGAGAGGTACTTGTAAAGCTGTTGGGGTAGTTTTCCTCCTAGTACGGGAAGATACAGGGCTGGTCGGGGGGCTCGGAGTTCTATCCGAGTCTGCATCCTGTTCCTGTGGTCGAGGGGGAGGCTTAAACAAATCAGTTAGATCTTGTTCTGGTGCCTGATGGATTTTATTTGTCTTTGTACATCTTTGTCCAATACTACATGCCGAACGACACCGCCTCAGTTTACCTCTAAACTCCTTGTTGTTCTCTCGCTCAAGTGCAAGCACCATGGGGTCCTGCGGGGGTACCATTCCACAGTCCCTTTGCCACTCCGGATGATCTCGGAGGGTGAAAAACATGTCTGCATACGAAACCTCAGCCCATTTTCCTTCTCTCCTTAAAAACAGCATTAGTTGTAATAAAGTATTATAATCTATTGACCCATTAAGTGGCCACTTAGCATCACCTTCTAACTTACGCAACGGCCACCGCTGATTGCAATATTTAATAAGGTTCTTTTTACTTTCCGTACCTCCGGTCCCAACAATATCTTTCCAGTGGGCAATTACACAACCCAGAGGACTCTTCCTCAATACTCCTCCTTGATTGTTTCCCATTTTAATGCTCTTCCTAATAATTCTTAAGTTTGATTTTGGCTTCTCCTTTTAATAAGCTTCTATGCAAATCGTTCCTTACACTTCTTTATAGTCTTCCCCCAGTTTCCCTCCCACACGTCCCAAATTTCTGGAATTAAATTTTCCTTTACACACCAGTCTCACTATTTCGGATTCTTAGTGAACTCTTTCCCAATCATAAAAGCGTGGAATTTGGGGAAAACACTCAAGGCAGTCCAGTTTCCGTCTGCTAGATGTACAGTACCACCTTCTCCCACAAGATTTACACTTCAACAAAACCCAAGCCGGATGCTAATTGCTATATAGTCCAGTTACAAGCCCGCATACAAAGCAGGGAATCACCCCTATTAATACGTAAAGACGTTCACACATTAACAAACATACATACACCTATAAATTTCAACATATCATTTCCACACACCCACGCAAAATCTTCAACGTAAATTTCCAAACATTCACATCACACAATCATCGCTCCAGTTGACAACCTTTCAGCAGCTGCAAAAATAAACCAAGCACAATTGCGAGGGGGTGCGCCTACCCTTCTCCTGCCTCTTGTATACCAGTCATCGACAGGTCCGTCCTGGCTCCCGATACTGGGATGCAGCAGTCACCCCGGATTTGCTCGATCTACCCCCAAGATCGCTAGCGGCCGCTCTACCGGTCAGCAAATCCCCCCCTTACCGTACAGGGTACCCTCCTCCCATACGGGGACTACGCTGCACGCCAGACGTCTCTGCGCGATTTACCACCTGCCCCGGCCCGTATTTCTACAGGCTACCTTTGTAAGCATACCGTTTAGTCCGCGGCTTCAGGAGGTTGTCGTCTGCTCCCGCGGTGAGCGGCTGGCAGCGGAGGCTCCTCCGAGGAAAGTGCTCGGGGCGCGCCGAGGGGCGTCCGCTCCGCAGTCGGTCCCGCGGCCGAGCAGAGAGTCTCCTGGCTGGCTCGCCAAACTGACGTGCGGAAAACAGACTCCACAGTCAGTGAGATTGTAAAGTAGGTATGTTCATTCAGCGCTGGGCAGCACGGGGGGTAGTCCCACCAAAGTCGCGCGCACCCGACTCGGCAGTTTGTCTCAAGTTTATACAGTCAAGTGTTACATATTCACAATACGCCTATACATATGCGTGACCTATCCCCGCTTCCTATTAAAATTAGCTCCGAGAGGTCATTGCCATAGTCTCCTCTCAACTGCGCTTGCGCAGGGCCTCTTTATGGTGGTCGTCTGGTGGTCGCAGAGATGAAGGGAGATGACTCCTCTTCGTCACCGCTAGTAACCTTTTTTCTTGCGCAGGCTCAGTGATTTCTTGGTATTCACCCAAGCCGCAAGACCGGTCTTAGCTGGCTCTTGGGGCCTGCTCCTGCTTCTTATCGGGAGCTGTCTCTACCTCATTGGCTGGTCCTTGGGACCAGCTCTTCGTATCAAAGACTGCCTTTGCCTCAGCTAATTTCAACAATGTAAGCGCTAAACATCATCTCTCATCCCCCTTTATTATGTCTACTGAGATTCTTTTGACTCCCCTTGTCTCATCAGTCCAATCCATTGTTTGAGGTTTTGAGCTGCTCCTATAAAGGTCGGACCAGCAAGCCACAACCGATAATCTACAGGTGACACCACGCAACCGTTCCCGGAAATGCTCGTCATTAATTTGTTAGTCTTAGGTTCGGGGAGACGACAAATTGCCTCTTTGCTCTCAGTTCCTAATTGTCTCTGTCCTTTTAGGATTTTAAAACTCAAATAAGTTTCTTCTTTCTGGGTTATTTGGGTTTTTTCTTTTGACGCTCGCTATCCACTGATTCCCAAAGAGTTCAAAAAGTTAGTAGTTAACTTTGTGCATTGTTCTTCCATCTCAGCTACAATTAACAGATCATCCATACATTTCAACAAGATTTCTTGATTATTTTCTTTCTTCCAAAGCTCTAATTCTCGTGCCAATGGATTTCCAAAAATGGTAAGACTATTCTTAAAGCCTTTGAGGCAAGACTGTCCGTGTATACTGTCTTTTTCTCCCAGTCTCAGGATTTTCCCATTCAAAAGCAAAAAGCTCTTGACTGTTGGGATCCAAGGGAATACAGAAAAAGGCATCTTTTCAGTCTAACACTGTGAACCGTTCTCGTCTCTCTGTTAGGGTTGTTAACAAAGTATAAGGATTTGCTACTACCGGATGAATATCTTGTACTATTTGATTTATTGCTCTGAGGTGTTGAACTAATCTATAATCTTTTTCATTAGCCTTTTAACAGGCAAGGTCGGGGTGTTATATTTGGATTCACATTCTGTTAACAATTTATATCTTAAAAATTTTTGTATTATCAATACTAACCCTTTCCGGCTTTCCGGTTTTAGGGGGTATGGCTTAATTCTTAGCGGATTCGATCCTGGCTTTACATCAAGTCTCACAGGTTCTGCTTTTTGGATTTACCGGGACCTTCCCAGTCCAGACGATTGGAATTACAGCATTATACTTTGACTGGTATGATCTTCTGCTTTCGGTAACCATCCTGTAACAACAAAGCCACTGCTTCGATACGTTTAGTTTCTGGAATTAAAATTTTAATCTCTCCATTTTTTAATTTAATTTCTGCCTCTAAGTTCTCCAGTAGATCTCCCCTTAACAGGAGTTTAGGAGAATTTGGCACATACAAAAACTGCTGAGTGACCCGTTGCTTTCCTAATTTCATTGTTAAAGATTTAAAGAAGGGTCTAGTTTCTCGTTCACTTGTTGCACCAACACCACCAATTTCTTCAAAACTTAACTCTCCCTCTAAGGTATTTAAAAGTGAAAAGGTGACTCTAGCGTCAATTCATATTCAATTTTCTGTTCTCCCAGTTTAGCTGTAACCAGAGCTTCTGCTGGGGGAGTCCCCTCCGGTCCCCGTCAGCTGCGTTCACTTAAAAAGAACAACTCTACCTATGGCACTTCGTTCCATTTACTCTCTCTCCTACAAAACAACAGTAATTGCAATATAGTATTATAACTCAAAGTTCTGTTTGTTTCCCATTTTTCCTGCAATTCACCCCAGTGTGCCAATAAACATCCCAACGGTGATGCTTTTGGTATCTTTTCATCAGCAGTTCTATTTCCTGCACTCTTATTCTTAAACAATTTTGCTAGTGCCATTATACTTGTATACATTCAAATCCCAAATACCAAACAAACGCAAATGACAGTTGTCCCAAATAATACACAAAGTCCAACCCAGCAATAGCTTTCGCTTACGACTTAGGGGCAGACGCCTAGGCTTCCACTGCAAACGGGTACCCTCCAAGCCCCAACCCTGCGAAGCTTTCGCCGCGCCTCACGAGCAGGCTTTCCAAACAAATTCCAAAGCAGCAGCGCCTTACCTTTTTTCCAGGGAACGCCGCGAGGAGCTTTGTGAGTCGAGGGCGATGGTTCTCCCCGAGAATACCTCGGCGCCGGCCGGAGTTCGATCGACACTCGATCTCGTCCAGTCTCACTCGCAAGGTCCCGTCTGGGTCGCCAAAACCGTTACCGAAATCCGGAATAGAACTCCTTAACACCAACGTGAAGTTAAGAAGCGGGCACTTCGTTTATCGCAGCGCTGGGGACACGGGGGATCGCTCCTCCAAAGGCGTGTCCCACTTAGTATCAAAATCCGTCAGTTTTTACAGACTTTTTCTGTCAGGTCATTGTTACGTAAGCTCTTTCCATAAAAAGGCATACTATGCTCGTTCTTAAATTTAACCTTTCTAAGGATTGGTCCTTTGATTATATAACCTTATCAATATTCTTATTTAAAAACAATCATTGGTCAGTTACACTTAGCTCTACTGACTGGAATCTTCGATACTCAAATCAAGATGGGAAGGGTAAGGGGGTTTCCAAGCAGCAAACTGGCGTCCACGACGGTTTCCTTCGTTTCTTGAAACGGAACATAGAAAAACCTGTAACTTCCTGGTGAGGTTTCTAGGGTTGGCTATTTCCAACCTTAACAATATTAAGGTTCCGATAGTCACACGTAACGCAGTTCCTAAAGTTTCTATGGCTACGTTTCAAACGTAACAATCCTATACGTTACGCTTCACAATTTTACTTCTTAATCAAACCTAACTCTTCTATGTGATTAAATTTTGATTTCTTTACCAGAATATTTGCAACAGCTGGAGCCCAGCGGGAACAGGGGGGGCACGGCCCGACCCCCCCCAGCACCTCACCTGGGCTCCCTCACGGCCCCTCGCGCCGTGCAAAGGGAGCGCAAACGCAGCCCGGAGGGCAACGGGGCCGGCCGGCCGGTGTCCGTTCGGTCAGTCGCGCGCCTAACGAGTCCTGCCAGCGAGTCCGCTCCGGGGCTCGGGGCCCCCCCCGACGCTCCCCCTGCCCCTGGGACACCTCTGATAGCATATTTCCATACATTCTCTATGGCACGTCTAAATAGCGTTGGATGGTTTTAATATTTTGTACCAGCCGTGGAAACTGGTTTGCTGCTAGGTGACTGTAAAAGTGAGATTTAGTAAATAATTATTAGAAATCTTACACTAACACGATGACTGAAACAATAGACAAAAGTATAGCCAAGCAATTAACTAGCAGAGGTAGGTACTCCTAAGTTTTGCAGTTCTTTGCTCTTATGGCTAGATGAGAACAATGCTGAAACTGACCGCATGCGATTGAAACTGCGTTAAGCTTCAAGATCAAAGAACCAAGGGCAAGAATAAAGACTTCAAGGACAGCCAGCAAGAACTTCAAATGGGTCGGTGGTCGCAAAAGGAGCCCTTCGTCTCAAATGGATCCTTCATTGCGCGTGATCGGATGTAGGCAGTGCTATGATAATCAGTTGCCATCATTTTTATGTATACGTATGCTAATCTGATTCATATGCAATTAGTTAGTCTATATGACCCGTTTGTGCTAAAGCTGTGGCACGCACGCTAGGTGGAACTATCCCCCGTGCATCCAGCGCTGCAATGAAGAATGCCTGCTTTCTAAAACGCCAAAACGAGCCTTCGAGAGTTTCTTGGACCGGCTTTTCAGTATCAGAGGTACAAGGGAGGAAAGGAAAAAAAAAAAAGCAGCGGTGTGGGAAAGAGAGGGGGCCAGGGGAGGGGCAGGGAGGGACCAGAACGCAGAAGAGGGGAGAGAGAGACAGGGCCCCGAGGGCCCGGGGCTCACCACAGCTCTCTTTCTTGGCGCTGCCAGCAGACTTTGCCAGTTCAGACGCTTCTTTCGGCTCCTCTCCCGCTCCCCTCCTCTTCCGTAACTCCGGCTGCACGGCCGTCCTCCCCCTAGGAGAACACGCGTCTCACAGGTCTTGCAAGACGAGGCTTCCTAGGCACGGAGCCTCGCTGGCCCGCACGCCACGCGGCCGTACCGCACCGTCGGTGCTGCGTACGGACCCTGCGGTGCACCCTGGCGGTCTGACCTGCTGTGGACTACGAAGAGGGATCCTTCCACACGCGGAGAGGCAGGCTCTCTCTTGCCTGCAGCGGGAGGCGGCTGCCGGCCGGCCTTCCATTTCTTCTTCTCTGCCTTTCTCTGGCCTCTCCAGCTTCAGCCGCAGCAGCTCCTGCCCACAGCCGGTAAGTGCCCCGCCTGCCCCTTTGTGCTCCCGCGCCGCGCCGCGCCGCGCGGAGAGGGAGGCCAGGCAGAGACAGCCCATGCAAGCTTTCCTTTCCGGCGGCGTTTCCTTACCGGGAGGAAGCAACGAGCGCGGCGGCACCTCCCGCCGGCGCCGCATTGCCGGTACCGTCGGACGGCACGTGCGGGACGGGGGCAGCCCCGCGCACTCGCAGCCTCCGAGCTGCAGTACCGAACATTGGTCGCAGGGTGGCAGCGGCGAGCGCTTGGCACGAGGCGCCAGCGCGGCTCCCCAGCGGCAGTACCGAACATTGGTCACGAGGTGGCGGAAGAGAGCGGCGGCGAAAGGCGCCGCCAGCGCGCATGCGCGGATCCCGAGCTGCTTGTGCCGCGTTCTGGTTGCCAGGCAACAGCAGGAGGGCGGCAAAACGCGCCACCGCGCATGCGCGGCTCCCGAAAGGCAGGACCGCCTTCTGGTTGCTAGGCAACAGCACGAGCGCCGTAAACCGCCCCACCGCGCATGCGCGGCTGCCCAGGCGTCGTGTCGCGCTACGGTTGCTAGGCAACAGCGGCGAGCGCCGTAAAAGGCGCGCCGCGCATGCGCCCCTCCGACCTGCCGTACAGCGTCTCCGTTGCTAGGCAACAGCACGAGCGCCGTAAACCGCGCCACCGCGCATGCGCGGTTGCCCAGGCGTCGTGTCGCGCTACGGTTGCTAGGCAACAGCGGCGAGCGCCGTAAAAGGCGCGCCGCGCATGCGCTCCTCCGACCTGCCGTACAGCATCTCGGTTGCTAGGGAACAGCAGGAGCGCCGTAAACCGCGCCATCGCGCATGCGCGGTTGCAGAGGCGTCGTGTCGCCCTACGGTTGCTAGGCAACAGCGGCGAGCGCCGTAAAAGGCGCAGCGCGCATGCGCGGTTTCCGACGTGCCTTACAGCATCGCCGTTGCTAGGCAACAGCACGAGCACCCTAAACCGCCCCATCGCGCATGCGCGGTTGCCGAGGCGTCGTGTCGCGCTACGGTTGCTAGGCAACAGCGGCGAGCGCCGTAAAAGGCGCACCGCGCATGCGCGGTTTCCGACCTGCCTTACAGCATCCTCGTTGCTAGGCAACAGCGGGGTCCAGCCACACGCGCCACCGCGCATGCGCGCCTCCCGAACGCCAGTTCCCACCTTCGCTCGCCGGGCAGCAGCACCCCCGCAACGACCCTCTTCTGAGCATCAGCTGGATGAGACGCCACTGACAGCTCAGCCCAGTAGAGACCAGCCGCAGGCGGCCACTACTTACTGGGGGCACAGGGCTTACGTTTCCCTGCCCTTTCCCCACTCGCAGCCCGGGCAGTCCTCTTCATTGCCTCCGTTCCAAAAAGCACCCGAGTGGCTGGAGCCTTTACAGCAGTCAAGCGCAAACAACAGACAATGCGGGCGGTCGCTTCTGTCCCTGCCCCCCCACCCCATTCTCTAGAGAGGAGAAGCAGCACAGGGAACCTGCAAACAGCAGGGGGGGTTGCCCTGGACCAAGCCCCAGGGACTGCTGTATCCGTCTGCACGTGGCATCAGGGTTGTGGGAGGGACAGCAGCCAGTCAACAGATGCTGGCGAGAGATTTAAAAACAAACAAACAAAAAAAAATAACGCCTGGTTCAGGTGACAGCCTGAAGGCAGGCCACGAGAGACCCAAAGCTGCTTCGTGCCAGAGGGGCAGCTCTGTTCAGCAGGAAACGGCGCGTCCCAGCGGACCAGATGCGAGCGGCCGACCTGCAAGTGAGCGATACCCTGGCGATCCTGGGGCTCTCTTGGGGTGGGCGCACCTTTCCTCACCTCTGTGCTATCACAACTCTGCTCTCCTAATCCTGCACGCACGCAAGGCTTCTTGGGCGGGGCTTGTCTCTTATCGAAGAGACGCTGCACGGTGTTACTTACCGCCCTGCCCTCCGGCGTGCAAGGTAATTAGACGGGAAGCAGGGAAAGCAAAAGAGGCGCGTCGGGATATTAGATGTCCTCAGCAGATGACCGTAGAGCCCTCGAGGTTCCATCTTTGCTCCCTACAGGAGCGTGGCTCCGCACTCCTTGCCGCTCCCGCCAGCAAGCGTCACAATTGCCCTTTGCTGCCTGCAACGCGCAGTACCTGCACGGCCCGAGTACTGCTGCTTACGGAGCAAGAGGCGCTCGCTATAAAGCGGCAATGAAGAACAAGGACGGCCCGTCAAGACGGCAGGAGGAACACAGAGAGCCTCCAGCATTAGCCAGGCAGGGCTTCCAACTCACCTCGTGCCGTGGTTTAACGCCAGCCGGCAACGAAGCCCCACGCGACCGCTCGCTCGCTCCCCCGCCCCCAGTGGGACGGGGAGACAATCGGAAGGGCGGAAGTGGGAAAACTCGTGGCTTGAAACAAAAACAGTTGAATCATTAAAAAGAAATAACAACAACAACTTGTAAGGAAAAGAAGAAAAAAAATGACAGAGAATGGGGTGCAGGCAGCACGCCAGGGGTCTGAAGCCTGACGGATGATGGGGGGGGTGGGTGTGTGGAATACGGAGGAGGGAAAGGCGGGGGGGGGGGGGCAGGAGATAGGAGAGCAGGGGATGCGGGGGGAAACAACTCGCGTGGGTGAAGGGGGCGGGCCGGAGCAACAGGGGGGCATATGGGGGAGAAATACACACGGCGGGAGGGTAGGGGAGGGTACAAAGGTGCACGGGGGGACACGGGTGGGGATGACCTACCCCAGGGAGTCCACCCGGGATGATCCACAGCAGGTAACTCACCTGGGATAACCCGCAACAGAGAATCCACACCGGGAGGACCCCCAGCAATGCCCCTCAAACTGCCTGTGCTTCACCCCCAATCTTCCCCAAACTGGGGAGTTTTCTGCTTTTTCAAAATACTCAGTTTGGGGTGTGTTTCAGTGCTTTTCCACAACATAAAAAGGGGAGATCTTTTGGTTGTGGTTTTGTGCATGAAAATGGGGTGGGTTTTTTTGCTTTCCAGCTGCACAAATCCAGGCGGATTTGGCTTTCCCAGGAGTCCCAAATTCGTTCGGTTTTTTCCGTTGCAGACCCAGAATCAGGGGGTTTGGGGTTGTCCTGGTTTCGGCTGGAATAAAGTTAATTTTCTCCTGAGTAGCCAGTACAGGGCCATTTTGGATTTAGGATGAGAACAATGTTGACAACACACCGACGCTTTAGTTGTTGCTAAGCAGTGTTTATACTAAGTCAAGGACCTTCCAGCTTCTCATACCGCCCTGCCAGCGGAGGCTGGGGGTGCACAAGAAGAGTCGCTGAGCTAAAGGAGGATTCCAGGTAAACAGGTCAGCTCGAAATACACCACCTCCTTTAAAAGTTAAGAGCGATTTGAACGCTTAAAATCAGCATTTAGGCTAATCGATACCATTTTGAACACCTTCTTAGCATACAAGTAAACACTCTTGCCGGTGTTGGAAAACGTCTCCTCCCTTCCTTACAGCACTGCTGCAGGGAGATAACCCTGGGAGGCTGCGGGACGAGGTCGTACGCAATCAGAATCTACGCTTACGGATCCACCGCAACAGCTACAGCCCTTGCGCTGCTGCTGCTGCTTTGCATCTTGCTCGTTTGGTGAATAAAGCTGAAAGTGAAGTGGAAAACTTCAAAGAGCAAAATGAAAAATAAAGAATGAATCTCAATAATTCACTTTACACTAAAAGGGTGTGCCCATGTTTATATACATCCAATAAAAATACATTATTGAAGCAGTAACTCACCAAAACCACCTCAGGACTCACTAGTTACAAGGCTGCTGATGCTTCCTGGGAAAACCTGGAAAACACACGGAAGCGACGCCAGTTTGTCCTGTTTTGTCCGCGTCTCTTCTTTGACCTTGATTGCTTTTAGTACAGGTGCTAGTTATCTCAGTAAGGTTGTCGAGTACTCCTATAAGATATTTAAAAAAACTCATTGACTGCAGAAGCATAAAGCTTTTATCGTGAAAACAAAGCCCGTTTCTTCCGAACAGCTGAACTCTTACGAACAGTTTCTCCCCTCTTTTAGTACAAAATTATTTTCACGGTATCATTTACTAGTAAGCGCACGGAAACAGAAGATTACATGCTTTTAGGAAGAGGAAATAGACAGAGGGAAGTCAACCTGGCGTAGGCGTAACGTGCTCCAGAACAGACCTTAGTTTTAGTATTCGTATTAAAATATTTCACAGAAAAAATGTGGAAGGAGAGTTGGCACGTTCTTAATGTTAACTTTAAAGTCCATACTACAAGTACCTTTGGAAAAATGCAGACACACATCGTAGGCGTACCTTGTACTTGCAGACCACTACGGAATCTTTCCATCCGTCTTGTACTTTCACGGCAGAAGAAAGGGCAACCACGGTGAAATGGTGGCAGCTGACATCCACCTGAGAGAGGGGGAGAAAAAACCCCCAACAAACGAAAAAACAAAACAAAACTTTAGCATAAAACCGGGTAGGAATCCAAAGCTGCCTTTTTTTGTGAAGGTTTGTGAAGACAGTACGACTGAGCAGAGCAAAAAGTATTTTTGCATCATCTTCGGTACAGCTGTTGACACAGGCCACTAAAGCTTTTGCATTTTTCAGACAACCGTGCCTTTATTTTTTTTTTTTTTTTTTTTTTTTGACTCATTGGTAACTTTAGTTTCACTAGAACTCACTTTCCTAGATACACGCAGGTGACAGACAGAGAGACCTACATACATTTTCTCAAGCCTTAGTATAGCCAAGACTTCATCACCCTATATGTCCTAAGTCGAGTGTTTTTGCTAAAGGGCACAGCAACACATCTGTCCTTGTGAACTGCCTCGTTGCAAAAAAGGAATGATTTTTTCCAGGCCGTTGCTCCAAACGGTCAAGATCTTTCAAAACCGCAGTTGTGCCACCAAACCCGCTCAGGGTCCCTCCTAGCTTTTGACTGCCCTGAGATTTAACAGGCACGCGCTCCATTCCATCTTCCAACAGCAAAAATACGTTAACGCTCTCGGACCCAGAGCACAACCCTACGGATGTCCACACACACACCCCTTGCCGTTTTCACGAGGAGCCACCGAGCATCCCTGCCAGCACAGCTGCACGCGCCAGATCGGTTTCACCTACGCCGCCAGTTACCGGTTTCGGTGAACGTAGTTTCTGACGCTTTAAACCGAAAACCGTATCTCGATGCTTCGCCACAGTAGAAACGACCCATCGCTAGAATGCTACAAAAACGCAGTAACACAAATTGCAAACCCACAGCAGCAACAGCTCCAGAAATATTTAGACCAGGAACAAGGGAGAAAAATAAAACAGCTTCATCTCACGCACAGGGGAGCGGCAGGCAGAGAAAAGGGTCGGCATTCTGAGCCCTTACAGAAAACGGGCATTCTCCTTCCGTTCCTCAGCCCGTCCGTTAAGGTCTCAATACCGCAACGCTACTACGGCAACGTCGAGAGTAGGGAACAACAGCCCTGCCGCTGGACTTGCCATTGACCCATGCTATTTACGTAGCAGGATGCGTACGCAGAGGGACGCGTTTTGCCACACGCAACCCTGAACTTCCTGAAAATTTACGTTTACCAAAAAAAAGCCATTTGGAACATATTGCCAAACAACATTTGGCAATAAAGCTTTGATGCGTTTGACACACGCAAATTTTTGGTCACTTGCTATTTGCTTCCTGTTGCTGCCGCTGTTCTTCCTTCAGAAATTCTACTTGTAGCCAAGTTATTCACTACTGGTTCAAGCATTTGCCTTCCTGGTATTACCAGCACATTCACAGAGGCAAGTAACTTAATTGCTCTTCTACGATTATCCAAATGACAATTACAGCCATGAAAGAGAAGGAGAGGTCAGGCAGCAGAAGAGCTCTGCAGGCTGGCACCAGTCAATAATGCACTCTTTAAAAACAAGCAACAACAAAACAAAACCGTGACCCTGTATCCTTTTTTTTTTTTTTTTTTTTCTTTCAGAGCTCATCCCTGCCTCAGCATTTTGTCTCGTCAGAGCATGAAGCGCAGGTGATCCGTACCCTAACGACTTCTGCGTGTGATGAACGCCTGTTCAGAAATAGTCCAGATCTGCAAGACTGGGGTCATTTTTTTATGGTTTTAATCATCATAACTCAGATTTTATTTACTCACGCATTTGTGGGGAAACTAATTCACTTTTAGACACTGCCTCTCCTTTTTCTTTGGGGGGGGGGGGGGGGGGGGGTGGGGTGGAATGTACTAGAGACTGAAAAAAATTACGATTCAGAGCTCCCAACCATGAGGGAGTGGTGGAGAAAGCAATGAAAGCAAAGACCAACAGCAGCAACATTAACTGAAAGTTGGCTTTAATTCCGATCACGTACTTAAGCGACTCTCCAAGTCTACGCCTCGGTCCGACTAGTCCTTTTTTGGAAGGACAAACTTTTTTACTTAAAAGGCCTAGACTGAAGACTCTGCTGAACGGAATGGGGATTGTGCCACGGGACAACACGCCATCACCACTCTTAATGGGGAAGAAAAAAAAAAAAAAATACAAATAAAAATCAAGTTTAAGTACCAGTTTCCATCATGTTTCACCCATTACATTTCTACTGGCATCTAGGTGCTCAAAAGTGAACTACAGGGACACCACATATTCCTAAAAATTCAGTTATACATAAAAAAATAAAAGGCTATCTCCAACTTGCCCATAAAATCAGTATGAACAGAGAGAAGAGAAACACTCGACCCTAAAGAAGCTAACAGGCAGCTCTGAATTTACCAGACAGGAAATTTCGTTCTTTCACCTGAAACAAAAACATATCAAGGGACCAGTTCAGGAACAGGGCACGATCTGTTAACAGCAATTTTTCCATCAGCTCTTCTGCACTAGCAGCAAATTTGCCTTTTCTGTGGGTTTAACGTGGAGCATCTGTAGTGCCCTCGAACTCGCAAGTGTTTCTCTCCGCTCCCCCAGCCCGATACGTGCGATTACCTGAGCGGCAAGCGGAATTAACCACGCAGGATTTTCTTCGTGTGACGCGGAAGGTGACACTGGGAAAAGAGGAGACAAAGAAATGAACCTGCTTGTCACACCCAGCCAACGGTGAAAAGACAGGGGAGGATTCTGCCGGAAGGGCTCTGCACCCCAGGAGCTCCCACCGGCCGGTTTCTCTCCCCTTTGCCCGGTACCGAGGGGACGACGACACCTCGCCCGCGCCCCCTCGCGGGGGGGGGGGGGGGGGGCTGCCCCAGGAGAGCCGGGGGACCCCCACCTCGCTTCCGCCCGCGGGAACGGACCGGGCGAGACCCTCCACGCAGAGAGAGGAGCGTGGCGTGGATCGCATCCCCGAGGGAAGAGGCCGGGCTCCCCGCTGGCAGAAGGACAACTCACCTCCCTGCTGCTCGGAGCCGCTCGCTGCGGACAGCCCTGCCTGCGCCCGGCCGCTCTTCGGCCGTGCTGGGAGCACGGTCCGGCCGACGGACGCTCCAGCGAAAAGACGCTCCAGCTCATCGCGGCTCCTGCTCGTCACAGCCGCAGGTAATTTTGCCTCTGGCTAACGCACGCTCCAGACAGCGGACACCCCGCCTCGTTCCAGCTCCCGCTTGCTACAGTTCTGGCTCACTGAAGCCCCAGCTCCGCACTGAAGCTCCGGCTGATTTCAGCTGCTTCTCCTTACAAGCTCCAGCTATGTGCAACGGCCTGGGCTTTCCATAAGGTTGTATATCAACTGCTGTCAAAACCGGAGCATTAGGATTAAACATCAGAGTTACACGCCGTATAAATATGCGTTAGTTTGGGCGATTAATTACTGAACAACTATTCTGAGCCGTGCAGAAAGAAGAGCTGGACTCAAAGAGGGCACGTGGGGTCTGAAAAGCGCCTTTCCCCCCCCACAGACCATCGCAGATGTTGAGTTCGGCCGGCTGCGTGCCGGCCTCCCGAACTTCGGCGTCCGACACAACCAGACCCCCATCTCCGGGGAGGGTCCACGTGCCCTGCCCACCCCCTGCTTCCCCCCGCAGCTCCCCACACCCTCCCACCCGCCTGCCAAACCAGCCAAGCCGGCTCCCGCTTTTGGCCCCCACGCCGGCTGACTCGGGGCCCATTTGGGAGCCAAAAAACCCGGCTGCCGAGCCTGTTCTCAAGGCCCAAAAACGCAGGGCCGGACCTCTGTTTCTGGGCCCAAAGCCGCGCAGCAGCTCGGTCTGTTTCCGAGCCCCAAAATCAGCCAGGCGAGCCTGTTGTCAAGCCCCAGGAACAGAAAACTTGTTCTCCATTTCTGACCCTGCAGCGCCCACGGGCGACGCCGAGCGTAGCCACCCCACAGCCCTGCACCCCCGGGGCCCCACGCGCAGTTTTGGGGAGTGCTCGGGACCGGCGGAGGGCCCGGCCCCACGCCTCGGCGGGGCAGCCCCAGCACAGGCAGGGCGTCGCTTCACGATTGCCGTTTCAGGCTTTATTTCCCCGCCATGGCCGGCACGGCCAGGCCCCCACCCCAAACCCCCGAGCCGAAGCACCCCCGCGGGTAGCCGGGCCCAGCCACCCGGAAAACAAGAAAACCAAAGAGGGAACAAGACAGAGAACGTGGGGAAAGGCAAGGAGACGGACACAGAAACAGAGAGAGCACGAGAGGGATAGGGAGCAGGACAGAGAGATGGAGCAAGAAAGGAAAAAGGGACGGGAGGCAGAACCAAGGGAAAGAGACACAAGGACGGGGAGCAGGACAAAGGGACGGAAGAGAAAAAAAAAAAAAACAGCGACGGGCTGCAGGACAGAGATGAAGGGATTAAATAGACACAGGGAGCACGACAGAAGGACAGAGAGAGACAAAAGGGACAAAGAGCAGGCCAGCAGCGGAGGGGAGAAAACCAACTGCGATGGGCAGTGGGAGAGAGATACAGAAAAAGAAAAAATACTGAGGAACAGAAAAAAGAAAGAAGAGACAGCTAGCTAGACAGGGGTACACAGTTAGAAAGGACGGGAGAGGGAACGGGGCAGAGAGAGACAGACAGAAAAGGTAGCGAAAGAAAGCAAGGCAGAGGGACAGCAAGGCGGGGCGGGGGGGAAGCGACAGGGGTCTGGACAGAGATGGAGAAATAAGCAGCAGGGACAGAGGAAAAGAGACAGAAAGAGGGACAGGGAACATGGCAGAGAAGGACAAATCAGGACAGCGGCAGGACGGAGATAAAAAACTGGGACGGTCCTCAGGACAGAGAGGAATACAAATACGAGCAGGGAGCGGGACAAAGGGATACAGCGAGAAACGACGGGACAGGAAGCAAGACAGAGCGACAGACAAGAACAATGACAACGAGAGAGAGAGAGAGAGACAGCGAGAGACAGCGAGAGAGACAGAGACCGTGAGAAGCACAGGGGGTTGGGGAATTTAGAAAGAGAAGTATCAGGAGCCCTGCAGAGAGAGGAAGGGTGAATAAAAAAGGGGCAGGAAGCAGCACAAAGGGTCAGAGAGAGTAAGAGATGAACAGGAAGGAGGACGGGGACAGTGAGATCCAGAATGACAAAAATAAACAGCAACAGCGAGCAAGACAAAGGGATAGAGAGAGCAAGAGAAAGTAGAAAGAAGAGAGATAGGAAGGCAGGGACACAGAGCGGCACATACAGGCGCAGAGAGAAAAAGAACGCCAGGGAACAGGCCAGAGAAATTGGGAGGCGGGGAAAGAGGTGGATGCAGATCAGGACAAGGAGATGGAAAAGGAAAAAACAGCGACTGGCTGCAGGAGAAAGACGGGGGGGCGGCGGGGGGGGGGGGAAGAGGGAGAGGGAGCAGGACAAGAACGCAGAGAGGAAAAGGAAGGGGGGCAGTCGAACAAGAGAGAGAAAGGGGGAGAGGAAGAGGGAGCAGGACAAGAGAATAGACAGAAGAGGAGAGGTACAGGGAAGAAAAAAAAAAAACCAAAAAAACCCACAAACACCACCCAAAAAACCCCAAACGTCACAGCAGCATGGGAAAGCGAGGGGGCCAGGAGAGGGGGAAGGAGGGACCGGGACGCACAAGAGGAGCGACAGGGCCTCGAGGGCCCAGGACTCACCACAGCTCTCGCTCTTGGAGCTGCCAGGAGACCTTGCCAGCTCAGACGCTTCTTTCTCCTTCTCTCCTCCCTTCCTCTTCTGCAACTCCCGTCGCTTGGCTGTCCTCCACGTAACGGAACACGCGAGCGTCTCACAGCTCTTACGAGATGAGGCCTCCTAGACGCGTAGCCTCGCTCGCTCGCTACGTAGCCGTACCCCGCTGCTGGTCGTGCATACGGACCCTGGCGGTCTGACCTGCTGCGGACTACGAGGAGGGATGCTCCCACACCCGGAGAGGCAGGCTCTCTCTTGCCTGCAGCGGGAGGCAGCTGCCAGCCAGACGGCCTTCCGCTTCTTCTTCTTTACCTTTCTGTGGCCTCTCCAGCTTCCGCAGCTCCCGCCCACAGCCAGTAAGCGCTCCGCCTTGTCCCTCTGCGCTCCCGCGCCGCGAGGAGAGGGAGGCCAGGCAGAGACAGCCCACGCAAGCCTGAGGCTGCTGCAGTCAACGGCATCCCCAGGGGATGAACGGACAACCGCACCCACAGCGTGGCCTCTGGGAGAGGGAAAGAGGCAGCAGTGACCGTTAGTACCGCAGCTCGACCCTGGCCGGAGCCCCTCCTTCCGCAGGGGCTTCCGCAGACGCCGCTCGTTCCCCGCGCCGCTGCTAACGGCACCCCCGTTAAGGGAGACTCGAGACCACCGCAGGGCCAGCTTGCTGCCCTCGCGACAGGGCTCGGGGGCTGCCTGCGGCTACACCGCAGGCTTCAGGGGAGGGGCTGGAGCTGGGGGCAGCCGCACGGCCCGAGCGGGGCCGGGGGAGCTCTGGCGACTCGGGCAGGCGCCCGCTGGCCGCGCCTGGGGGGTGCCCGCCTCCGTCCCCTCTTCCCTTCTACCGGCTCGCTCTCGGGGAACTCCCCGGCGCTGCCCTGGCCCGGCTCGCCTCCGGCGGACCGGCAGCCTGCCGCGGCGGCCGCTTCGCAGCTTCCCGTCCCGCCAGCCCCGGGCGGCCAGCGGGCAGGAGGCACCCCTCGCCCCCGCCCCCGCCCCCGCCGGAGGGGATCGCTCGCCTCACCCGCGGTCCCGGCGCTCGCCCGCTGCCGCCGAGACCCGCGCGCCGCCACGCTGCTCCCGGGGACCGCGCATGCGCCGGAGGGGCCGGAGCCGGCGCGCGAACGCCGGGCTGCCCCACGCGCAGGACGGCGCATGCGCCCGGGAGGGCTGGTCGGGGAGCGGGCGCAGCGGGAAGCCCGCGGAAAACCACGCGAAACCGGCAACGCTCCTGAGTCTGACCTGGTCGCACTCCGGGGGCCGCGGCGGCGGCGGCAGCAGCAGCAGCAGCAGCGAGGACTACGCCGCGCCAGAGAGCCACGCGGCTGCCCGGCCGCCGAGTCCGCGGAAACTACAGCTCCCGGCATGCCCCGAGGGGACGCCGCTTCCGTTTCCGCCCACCCCCACGCCGGCGCAGCCGCAGTCCCCGCCGAGCCCCCAGCGCCGCTCCGGGCAGCTCCGGCGCGCTCCCGCCGCCCGCCGCCGGCTCCGGACAGTCCCCGCCGCCGGCTACCGCCACGGCGCGGCACCCCCCGCCCGGCTCCGGCTCCGGTCAGTCCCCGCCGCCGCCGCCGCCCCGGCACGGCGCGGCACCCCCCCGCCCGGCTCCGGGCAGCGCCCGCCGCCGCCGCCGCCGCCGCTCCGGCACGGCGCGGCCCCGCCCCGCTGCCGCTCCGCGCGTCCGGCACGGACCCCGCCGTCCTCCTCGGGGCTTTCCCCGGGACCCGCCGGGCGATTGCGCAAGCCCCGCCACGGGGCCCGGGCCCCCCCCCGGCCCACGTGCTCCCGGCCCCCCGCGAGCCCCCAGGGCCCCGGCCCCCGCCCCGGCCTCGGCACAGGCGGCCCCCACCTCCCCCGGGCCACCCCCGCCTAGGGACGGTCGCGGTCCGAGGGGCGCCCGGCCCCGCTCACCTTCTCCCGAGGGGCAGCCGCAGCCCGGCCACCGCTCCGCTCCTGCCTGGGCTCCCACCGGCCCCGCCGCGGCCCCTCCCCCGGCAGCCCCCCCTTTCCAGGGAGGGGCCGTCGCCATCAGCCTCACTGCCCGCACCTGGGGCTCCTCCAGCCCCGGCCCGCAGCTGCGGTACCGAAATCCCGAATAAAACTCCACAACACCCATGGGAAGTTCAGAAGCAGGCGCTTCGTTTATGGAATGAAAGATGTCAAAGTAAGATGACTCTTGGCGAGCTGTTCACTGGGGTAAAAATACAGATTTTAATACCCGTCTTATTTTAGTTCTAAGACTTGGCAATTGCCAGGTATCATCTTTTCGATTTACCCAGGTCCACCGCCGAGGCCACAAGGGAGATTTCTTCCAGAGAGAGGAGGGAGTTATTAAGTCTAAAGTCCATTATTTGCTTTTGTCCTTCAGGAAAAGGCGAGTGGATCGTATATCATCACTATTCACCCAAACAGTTAACCCTAAACTTTTCACCTGTCCTTTACTACAGTCAATTCCAAGCTAATTTTTTTCCACTATTAAGAGGGGACCCAGGATCATTTAAAATATTATTCTACTTTCTACAAATACATCCCCCATCTTAGAGCTTTAGCTACTAGAGAAAGTCTTTGGATTTGGGGGTCAGAGGAGTTGCGAGTCTAAACTTTCATACCCTTCTCTTTAGGATGTGTGATTTTTCTCTCTTTGTCTAAACCAATCTAAATTTCCATAGATGGTCCTGACTCTGGGTGGATCTAACAAGGATCCTGGAACTCCAGTAAATTCTAAACATCGTTTTATATTTTAAATAGGATCCCAAGTTCCTTTTCGCACTTGTCTCTACGGTTTTGGCAGCTGACCGCCCCAAGGGGTGTTTGTACAAGTCTCTCCCGAAGGGCGATAAATTAATTCTTTTGTCCGTGAGGTGGATGGTTTGGTAATGTTATAATTCAAAATGCTATAATTCCTTCTTTCAAATTTAAAAAAATAATTGCCTTTTAAATCCATCCAATTTAATTTGCTAAAATGATTCTCATTGTTCTACGTCTTTTCTCAAGTTTTGGTTAAATTCAATGTCAGTATTCTCCACGGAACTAGATTTTCATCTGACTTTGGAATCGGAAGGCAGGCTGTTATCGAGGTTAAATTTTGTGTCTTTACAAAACTTTGAATCAATTCCAAAACTAGAATTTTTTTTTTTTTTAATCAAAATTACAGAAACGGTTAATATCAAGATTAATAGCTCAAACAATAATTGTTTCATTTTGTTTATCTTGTGTTTAGAACCCCTCAAAAAAAATACTTAAACCCTATAACACACAAAAAGATTACTGCCCTTGACAATATTCCTAATAGCAACCCCAATATTATAAACTTTACACAATTGTTTTCCCAAAGAGATAACGTGAAACTTACTTACAGGTTTTCAGTTTCAAAGGGCCAGTTTCTTTAGACTTCCAATTCCCTGTTGGTGCTTTCTTTAGTCTTGAATAATGAAGCCAAGGTTCTTCTCCCAGACCTTTACTGCTGTAAGTGTTGTTAAAATGACTCGATAGGGTCCTTTCCGCTTCTCAGTGATTTTATATATATTCAATCTCCTGGTCGGAAGGGATGCGCTGCTACGTCCAATTCTAAGGGTCCAGCTGCGGAGACATACTGACGACGTTCTTGAAAAGAATTTCTTAAAGAAATCATAACACCTTTTAAAAACATATCTCCAAAGCCACTCCAGATACTCAGAACATAGGTCTCTTGATACGGTCTTTCATATAACATTGCATAATGACTTAAATTTTCTTTCTCTTCTGGCTATACTCTGATTCTTAATAGAGCCATGGGTAAGGCTTTAACCCATATGAGTGAGTGAGGTTTCCTGACAAATTTTACTCAACTGTTGCTTAAGGGTATAGTTCATTCTCTTTCTTCCCCCCCCCCCCCCCCCCGCCCCCCCTTGCTTGTGGTCTATATGGGGTGTGATAGTCTCAATCTATAGATAATACTTTGCTCAACTTGTCTCATCATCTTTGCTATAAAATGAGGGCCATTGTCAGATGACATTCTTACAGGCACCCCATATTTTGGTATTATCTCTTTGAGCAAGACTCTAACTACTTCTCTTGCTTTGTCGGTGCGACAAGGGAAAGCCTCGGGCCACCCAGTAAAGATATCAACTAAAACTAGGATAGACCCTTCTTTTCAAGGCAATTCTATAAAATCAATTTGCTAGTATTCCCCTAAAAAATTTCCTTATTTAATAATTCCAAAGATAATCTTATTACTGATTTGGGGATCATTTTATATATAAATTTCACATCCGCTTATAAATGTTTAAACAATCTTTGTCATATTTTACTTTCTGTTCCCCGATAGCCTTTGTTATGCTCAGCTCGGGCAGTTTCTCTTCTTATTGTGGGCGGGACTGTTATTTGACCTGTCGGTGTTACAGCCTGTCCTGTTTCATTTTGTTAGCCTGCAATCTAACAATTAATTCTTCCATCTTTTTCATTATAATTTGGAGTTTCTTTAGGCAATTTTATACTTTTCTCTGGAACTAGCGCTAGGATGCCTTCTTCTGCAGCCTCTTTAGCAGCTTTATCAGCCAGTCGGTTACCTGCGTTAGGAACAGTCTTACCTAACTGATGCGCTTTACAGCGCGTTATCGTGACTGCTGTTGGTTTTTGAACGGTTTCTAACAATTTCGGTATTTGTTCTGCATGCTGAATGGTGGTTCCTTGTGCAGATAACAGTCCTCTCTCTCTCTCTCCATATCGCTCCATGCGCACGTACTACTC
Source organism: Harpia harpyja (assembly GCF_026419915.1). NCBI lineage: Eukaryota > Metazoa > Chordata > Aves > Accipitriformes > Accipitridae > Harpia > Harpia harpyja. The sequence continues at coordinate 228,981 of NC_068946.1, forward strand.
CAAAAGCGTACTTTGAGTCTGTCCAAATGTTGACTCGCTTTCCTTGACTTAGTTCCAGAGCTCGAATAAGAGCTCTCAATTCAGCCTTTTGGGCAGATATCATCGAAGGCAAAGTTCGCAACGCAATTATCTCCTCGGTTGTTACTGTCTATCTCGATAAACGTTTTCCTTCACAGATGAAACCGCTTCCGTCGGTATAGAGTTCCCAGTCTGTTTCTTCTAGCGGCACATCTCCGAGATCCAGTCAGCTGGGGTAAACTCTTTCGATTGTCTGCAAGCAGTCACGTTCCAGTTCTCCTTTAACTTGATCAGTTGTTGAAAACGCAACAGGGTTAACGGTGGTAGTAGTTCTTAAGTAAACATCGTCTTGTTCCAGCAACACCACTCGGTATTTCAGCATTCTGCTAGGGGATAACCAATGCCCCCCTTTCTGTTTTAGCGCAACAGTTATCGTATGGGAAACGTACAGCGATCCTTTGTCCTCAGGTGAACTTAGGAGCTTCCTGGATCAGTAGCGCAGTTGCAGCGACGGCTCTCAGACGACCAGAGCATCCCAGACTCACGTGATCTAATCGCTTCGAGAAGTAGGCCACAGCTCGCCCACTTGGCCCTAAATATTGGGCCAGGATGCCCAGAGCTATACCTCTTCTTCCGCGAGTGAAAAGTTCAAATGTCTTTGTGAGATCTGGCAGGCCTAGGGCTGGCACCCCTGTTACAGCCTGTTTCAATTCTTTGAAAGTAGCTTTCTCGGCATCGGTGACGTGCGGAAAACAGACTCCACAGTCAGTGAGATTGTAAAGTAGGTATGTTCATTCAGCGCTGGGCAGCACGGGGGGTAGTCCCACCAAAGTCGCGCGCACCCGACTCGGCAGTTTGTCTCAAGTTTATACAGTCAGGTGTTACATATTCACAATACGCCTATACATATGCGTGACCTATCCCCGCTTCCTATTAAAATTAGCTCCGAGAGGTCATTGCCATAGTCTCCTCTCAACTGCGCTTGCGCAGGGCCTCTTTATGGTAGTCGTCTGGTGGTCGCAGAGATGAAGAGAGATGACTCCTCTTCGTCACCGCTAGTAACCTTTTTTCTTGCGCAGGCTCAGTGATTTCTTGGTATTCACCCAAGCCGCAAGACCGGTCTTAGCTGGCTCTTGGGGCCTGCTCCTGCTTCGTATCGGGAGCTGTCTCTACCTCATTGGCTGGTCCTTGGGACCAGCTCTTCGTATCAAAGACTGCCTTTGCCTCAGCTAATTTCAACAATGTAAGCGCTAAACATCATCTCTCATCCCCCTTTATTATGTCTACAGCGATTCTTTTGACTCCCCTTGTCTCAGTCCCCCCTTTTCTAGAAAATAGTAAATTCTTTTACTATATCTAATCCTAGTACTTCTAATACATTGTTTCCCTATCTAGCATCCTCTCAAAGTATTTGTTGGTCTCGAGTTTTCGTCGTAACTGATTCTTTTTCCACTCACTGTAAGAGTCTCCCCAAATATTATCAGTAATATTTAAGCAACGGCCAGTAATTAAGACCTCTTTAGGGTCAGGTACCTCCAGATCAAAGCTGGGTCCCCGCTGGGTATTTCCCTTTCCATAAAGGCATAATCCATTCCTGTCTGGCCCGTCTTTAATCAGAGATGTCCAATTTGTGGTTGGGACTCCTAAAAAGGGGAGTTCCATGTTCCCCTGAGGAAGGGGATTACATACCCAACAATCTGATAAATTTAGTACTTTCGAGATACTCTCTGTCATATTTAAATAAGTATTTCGATCCCAAGCCTGCCCCTTAGGCAAGGTCCAACTCAGGAGCATGACAATCAATGTCTTACAAATTTGAGCTTCAAAGGTGCCTTTTCTTGTGAAGTCCATTGTCCTTTGGGTGCCTTCTTCACCCTAGTGTGATGGATCCAGGCGCTCTGTTCCTTGATCCTAATCGCGGTGAAGGAGGTAAGTAATACTTGAAATGGTCCTTCCCACTGCGGCTCCAGAGTTTTTTCTGTAAGAGGCTTTATATACACATAATCTCCTGGTTGTATATTACGTACAGGCCCATCCAAACCTCTCCCTCGAGTCCCTACCACATGCTTCCTGATTTTATTAAGTTAAGTAAGTTGTTTACCTAATGCTACCATGTAAGAAGTCATAATTTCATCCCCCGCTTGTACAGACACCCCTCTCTGTATCCCATAGGGTTGTCCGTACAGAATTTCAAAGGGGCTCAGCCCTTCTTTCGCCCTTGGTCTTGTTCGTATACGCAGAAGGGCTAAAGGGAGAGACTGAGGCCATGTCAAATTTGCTTCTTGTCCTAATTTCACAATTTGCTGTTTGATTAAGTGGCTCATTTTTTCCACTTGACCACTCGACTGGGGGTGATATGGAGTATGAAGCTGCCAATCTATACCCAAATGGCGGCTAATTTGTTGTACTATTTTTGAGACAAAATGTGGTCCTCTGTCAGAGGATATGGTTGCTGGAACCCCAAAACGTGGTATTATCCCTTGTACCAACATTTTAGTTACCTCCCGAGCTTTAGCCGTTCTTGTTGGGAATGCTTCTGGCCAACCTGAAAAGGTATCGGTTAGTACCGATAAATATCGATACCCCCCGCTTTTCTTGGAAGTTCTGTAAAATCAATTTGCCATTGTTGTCCAGGCCCACTCCCTTTTCCAATCTGGCCCATTTCCGGCTTTGGGGTTTTTTTAGGATTAGTCTGGAGGCAAAGATCACACTGTTGAGTCACCTGCCTCACCGTGGTGTATAAATTTCTAGCCACAATTTCTCTTATCAAATGATTATACAGAGCCTCTGTTCCCCAATGTCTTTTCCTATGTTCCTCCCGTATCAAATGCCATAATAAGCAAGAGGGAACGATTAGCTTTCCTTGTGGGGTATGAGCCCACCCCTCTTCATTATATGACCCTTCTAAATCTGTAATGAGCTTCTGATCTTCCTTGGTGTATTCTGGCTTACCTTCTAGGGAAATCTGCCCATCAGGAATTAAGGCCCCTTCCGTTTTTACCTTTGTTTTGGCCACTTGTTTTGCCTCTCTGTCCGCCAGCTCATTCCCTCTTTCCAAATCTGAGCTCACTTTCTGGTGTGCCTTAATATGCATAATTGCTACTTTCTTAGGGAGCTGGACAGCTTCCAGTAACTTCAGAATTTCTTCTGCGTGTTTGATATTTTTCCCTTGAGAACTCCATAGTCCTCTCTCCTTCCAAATTGCTCCATGTGCGTGTACAACTCCAAAGGCATATTTTGAGTCTGTATAAATGTTCACAACTTTGCCCTGGGCCAATTCCAGGGCGCGGGCTAGAGCAATTATTTCTGCCTTCTGTGCAGAGGTGTTCATAGGCAAAGCCCCTGATGCTGTTACCTCTCGGCTGGTGGTGACGGCGTATCCCGCGTGTCGATTACCGTTTAGGACATAACTGCTTCCGTCTGTGAACCAAGTTTCCCCGTTTTCCATCGGGCTGTCTTTCAGGTCCGGGCGACTGGCGTATGTTGCTTCGATGGTTTCCAAACAGTCATGATGTACCGGTTCTCCTGTGCTCCCGCTGAGAAAAGAAGCTGGGTTGACAATGTTAGTGACTACAAACTCCACATCATCCTGCTCTGCCAATATAGCTTGATATCTCAGGAATCTTTGCGGAGAGAGCCAATGTCCACCTTTCGCTTCCAGTACTGCTGATGCTGTGTGAGACACCAAAACAGTCATTTTCTGGCCCAGAGTAAACTTTCGGGCTTCCTGTATATTCAACATCACAGCCGCAACCGCCCGCAGGCATCCAGGCCAACCTTTTGCAGTCGTGTCTAACTGCTTAGAAAGGTAGGCAACTGCCCGTCGATACGGAGCCAGGTTTTGTGCTGATATTCCCAGGGCAACGCCCTGCTTCTCGTGGGAGTAAAGAAGAAACGGCTTACATCTGGGAGTCCTAAGGCCGGGGCCGACATCAAAGCCTTTTTCAGTAGCTCAAAGGCTCGTTCGGGCTCCTTGTTCCACTCAAGGTGTTTCTGCTCAGTGGCTGTCAATGCATACAGTGGTTTAACAAGCAATCCATAATTATAGATCCACAATCGGCACCACCCCGTCATTCCAAGACAGGTCCGTAACTCTTTTACTGTCTGAGGTCTCCGAGTTTGGCATATTGCCTCTTTACGGGCCTGTCCCAAAGTTCGTTGTCCCGCACTAATTTCATAGCCCAAATAATTCACTTTGCGTTGCATTACCTGTGCCTTTTTCTTGGATACCCGGTACCCCTGGAGTCCCAGGAAATTCAACAGACTCACTGTCCATGTCATACAATCTTTCTCTGTTTTGGTGGCGATCAGGATATCATCCACGTACTGCAACAGCTTCCCTTCCTCAGACGGGGCTTCCCAGGATCCTAAGTCTTTTCGCAAGCTGATTGCCAAAAATGGTAGGGCTATTCTTAAATCCTTGCGGCAACACCGTCCAAGTGAGCTGGGTCTTTCGACCACTCTTGGGGTTTTCCCATTCAAATGCAAATAATTTCTGGCTGGCTTCATGGAGAGGGAGGCAAAAGAAGGCGTCCTTCAAATCTAAAACAGTAAACCAAGTCAATTCAGGTGTTAATACGGTCAACAGGGTATATGGGTTCGCCACTACCGGGTAAAGATCTTCAGTTATCTTATTCACCGCCCGTAAGTCTTGGACCACCCGATACGACCCGTCGGGCTTCCGACCAGGTAATATAGGGGTATTGAATTCAGACTCACATTCTTTTAATAATCCCAACTGCAAAAATTTTTCTATCGCCGGCCGGATTCCTTCTCTGTCTTCCTTCTTTGGGGGATATTGTTTAATTCTTACCGCCTTTCGGCCTTCCTTGATCCTAACTTCAACAGGTGGAGCACTTTTCGCTCTTCCAGCTGCATCGGTAGCCCATACCCCCGGGTACACTTGGTTTAAGATGTCCTCGTTAATGCTTCCTTCTAGGGGGGAGACTGGTTAAGCTTAGGCTCAATATTTGAATATATTGCTGATCTTTTACCTCCAGAGTAATTTCTCCCTTTTTGAATACAATTTTTGCTCCCAATTGTTCCAACAAGTCCCTTCCCAAAAGCGCCTTTGGGGAGTTGGGCATATATAAAAATTTATGAATGCCCCACTGTTTTCCTAATTTATATTTTAAAGGTTTACAAAAATATGCCTTTTCACTTTGGCCAGTCGCTCCTTTCACCATGACATAATCATCTCCCAGGGGCATCAAAGCTTGATTCAGAACCGAGTATGTTGCTCCTGTACCTACCAAAAATTCTACCTCTTGTTGTGTTTTCCCTAGCTTAATTATAACCAGTGGATCCGCTAGGGTAGATTCCCCAGGTTCCCGTCAATCTCCCTTCACGTGGGCTACCGTTCTTCCTGTTTGAGCCCTCTGATCCTCCTTGTTCCTTGGGCATTCCTTTTTCCAATGACCGAATTTCTTACACAAAGCGCATTGATCCTTGCCCAGTCGGGGCAAGTCTCGTCTAGGCCCTCTTCCTCTTTCTTCCTGGATAACAGCCATTAATTTCCTTTGCCCTTGCCTATATCCTTCCTCTCTGTTACTAAATACTCTCCATGCTTCACCCAACAATAGTTCTAAATTCCTACTCTCTGTAGGCCGTAATTTCTGAAGTTTGCGCCTTATATCCCTTGTAGATTGACCCAAAACCAGGGAGACTAGTTGTTGTATTCCTACCTCTGACCCAGGATCCAGCGGTGTGCTGCGGCGCATTACATCCCTCAATCGATCCAGGAATTCAGATGGAGACTCGGAAGGACTCTGTTTAACTGCATATAAAGCTGACCAATTTATAGTTTGGGGGATTGCTCTCTCTATTCCTTTTGTAATCCACTCCTGATACCCCTGCAATCTTTCCATATGTGCAGATCTAGTAACGTCTCACTTTGGGTCTTGGAGAGGGAAATATTCCTTAATGTCCCCTCCTGTAATCTTATAATGATCTTCAGCAAGGTTCCCTGCTGTTTTTAAAATCAGCTGTTTCTCTGTCTCAGTCATATATTCCAATAATAGCTGTATATCCTTCCAATCAGGGTTATGCTGTTTTACAGTAAATTGGAAATGCTTAGTTACACCTATCGGATCTCTCCTATAATCTTTTGCAACCTTTTTCCATTCCCCTAGGTCAGCAGTAGAAAAGGGTACTTTGATTAACATCGTCCCACCATCCGGCCCCACCGCCTCTCGGAGAGGTACTTGTAAAGCTGTTGGGGTAGTTTTCCTCCTAGTACGGGAAGATACAGGGCTGGTCGGGGGGCTCGGAGTTCTATCCGAGTCTGCATCCTGTTCCTGTGGTCGAGGGGGAGGCTTAAACAAATCAGTTAGATCTTGTTCTGGTGCCTGATGGATTTTATTTGTCTTTGTACATCTTTGTCCAATACTACATGCCGAACGACACCGCCTCAGTTTACCTCTAAACTCCTTGTTGTTCTCTCGCTCAAGTGCAAGCACCATGGGGTCCTGCAGGGGTACCATTCCACAGTCCCTTTGCCACTCCGGATGATCTCGGAGGGTGAAAAACATGTCTGCATACGAAACCTCAGCCCATTTTCCTTCTCTCCTTAAAAACAGCATTAGTTGTAATAAAGTATTATAATCTATTGACCCATTAAGTGGCCACTTAGCATCACCTTCTAACTTACGCAACGGCCACCGCTGATTGCAATATTTAATAAGGTTCTTTTTACTTTCCGTACCTCCGGTCCCAACAATATCTTTCCAGTGGGCAATTACACAACCCAGAGGACTCTTCCTCAATACTCCTCCTTGATTGTTTCCCATTTTAATGCTCTTCCTAATAATTCTTAAGTTTGATTTTGGCTTCTCCTTTTAATAAGCTTCTATGCAAATCGTTCCTTACACTTCTTTATAGTCTTCCCCCAGTTTCCCTCCCACACGTCCCAAATTTCTGGAATTAAATTTTCCTTTACACACCAGTCTCACTATTTCGGATTCTTAGTGAACTCTTTCCCAATCATAAAAGCGTGGAATTTGGGGAAAACACTCAAGGCAGTCCAGTTTCCGTCTGCTAGATGTACAGTACCACCTTCTCCCACAAGATTTACACTTCAACAAAACCCAAGCCGGATGCTAATTGCTATATAGTCCAGTTACAAGCCCGCATACAAAGCAGGGAATCACCCCTATTAATACGTAAAGACGTTCACACATTAACAAACATACATACACCTATAAATTTCAACATATCATTTCCACACACCCACGCAAAATCTTCAACGTAAATTTCCAAACATTCACATCACACAATCATCGCTCCAGTTGACAACCTTTCAGCAGCTGCAAAAATAAACCAAGCACAATTGCGAGGGGGTGCGCCTACCCTTCTCCTGCCTCTTGTATACCAGTCATCGACAGGTCCGTCCTGGCTCCCGATACTGGGATGCAGCAGTCACCCCGGATTTGCTCGATCTACCCCCAAGATCGCTAGCGGCCGCTCTACCGGTCAGCAAATCCCCCCCTTACCGTACAGGGTACCCTCCTCCCATACGGGGACTACGCTGCACGCCAGACGTCTCTGCGCGATTTACCACCTGCCCCGGCCCGTATTTCTACAGGCTACCTTTGTAAGCATACCGTTTAGTCCGCGGCTTCAGGAGGTTGTCGTCTGCTCCCGCGGTGAGCGGCTGGCAGCGGAGGCTCCTCCGAGGAAAGTGCTCGGGGCGCGCCGAGGGGCGTCCGCTCCGCAGTCGGTCCCGCGGCCGAGCAGAGAGTCTCCTGGCTGGCTCGCCAAACTGACGTGCGGAAAACAGACTCCACAGTCAGTGAGATTGTAAAGTAGGTATGTTCATTCAGCGCTGGGCAGCACGGGGGGTAGTCCCACCAAAGTCGCGCGCACCCGACTCGGCAGTTTGTCTCAAGTTTATACAGTCAAGTGTTACATATTCACAATACGCCTATACATATGCGTGACCTATCCCCGCTTCCTATTAAAATTAGCTCCGAGAGGTCATTGCCATAGTCTCCTCTCAACTGCGCTTGCGCAGGGCCTCTTTATGGTGGTCGTCTGGTGGTCGCAGAGATGAAGGGAGATGACTCCTCTTCGTCACCGCTAGTAACCTTTTTTCTTGCGCAGGCTCAGTGATTTCTTGGTATTCACCCAAGCCGCAAGACCGGTCTTAGCTGGCTCTTGGGGCCTGCTCCTGCTTCTTATCGGGAGCTGTCTCTACCTCATTGGCTGGTCCTTGGGACCAGCTCTTCGTATCAAAGACTGCCTTTGCCTCAGCTAATTTCAACAATGTAAGCGCTAAACATCATCTCTCATCCCCCTTTATTATGTCTACTGAGATTCTTTTGACTCCCCTTGTCTCATCAGTCCAATCCATTGTTTGAGGTTTTGAGCTGCTCCTATAAAGGTCGGACCAGCAAGCCACAACCGATAATCTACAGGTGACACCACGCAACCGTTCCCGGAAATGCTCGTCATTAATTTGTTAGTCTTGGGTTCGGGGAGACGACAAATTGCCTCTTTGCTCTCAGTTCCTAATTGTCTCTGTCCTTTTAGGATTTTAAAACTCAAATAAGTTTCTTCTTTCTGGGTTATTTGGGTTTTTTCTTTTGACGCTCGCTATCCACTGATTCCCAAAGAGTTCAAAAAGTTAGTAGTTAACTTTGTGCATTGTTCTTCCATCTCAGCTACAATTAACAGATCATCCATACATTTCAACAAGATTTCTTGATTATTTTCTTTCTTCCAAAGCTCTAATTCTCGTGCCAATGGATTTCCAAAAATGGTAAGACTATTCTTAAAGCCTTTGAGGCAAGACTGTCCGTGTATACTGTCTTTTTCTCCCAGTCTCAGGATTTTCCCATTCAAAAGCAAAAAGCTCTTGACTGTTGGGATCCAAGGGAATACAGAAAAAGGCATCTTTTCAGTCTAACACTGTGAACCGTTCTCGTCTCTCTGTTAGGGTTGTTAACAAAGTATAAGGATTTGCTACTACCGGATGAATATCTTGTACTATTTGATTTATTGCTCTGAGGTGTTGAACTAATCTATAATCTTTTTCATTAGCCTTTTAACAGGCAAGGTCGGGGTGTTATATTTGGATTCACATTCTGTTAACAATTTATATCTTAAAAATTTTTGTATTATCAATACTAACCCTTTCCGGCTTTCCGGTTTTAGGGGGTATGGCTTAATTCTTAGCGGATTCGATCCTGGCTTTACATCAAGTCTCACAGGTTCTGCTTTTTGGATTTACTGGGACCTTCCCAGTCCAGACGATTGGAATTACAGCATTATACTTTGACTGGTATGATCTTCTGCTTTCGGTAACCATCCTGTAACAACAAAGCCACTGCTTCGATACGTTTAGTTTCTGGAATTAAAATTTTAATCTCTCCATTTTTTAATTTAATTTCTGCCTCTAAGTTCTCCAGTAGATCTCCCCTTAACAGGAGTTTAGGAGAATTTGGCACATACAAAAACTGCTGAGTGACCCGTTGCTTTCCTAATTTCATTGTTAAAGATTTAAAGAAGGGTCTAGTTTCTCGTTCACTTGTTGCACCAACACCACCAATTTCTTCAAAACTTAACTCTCCCTCTAAGGTATTTAAAAGTGAAAAGGTGACTCTAGCGTCAATTCATATTCAATTTTCTGTTCTCCCAGTTTAGCTGTAACCAGAGCTTCTGCTGGGGGAGTCCCCTCCGGTCCCCGTCAGCTGCGTTCACTTAAAAAGAACAACTCTACCTATGGCACTTCGTTCCATTTACTCTCTCTCCTACAAAACAACAGTAATTGCAATATAGTATTATAACTCAAAGTTCTGTTTGTTTCCCATTTTTCCTGCAATTCACCCCAGTGTGCCAATAAACATCCCAACGGTGATGCTTTTGGTATCTTTTCATCAGCAGTTCTATTTCCTGCACTCTTATTCTTAAACAATTTTGCTAGTGCCATTATACTTGTATACATTCAAATCCCAAATACCAAACAAACGCAAATGACAGTTGTCCCAAATAATACACAAAGTCCAACCCAGCAATAGCTTTCGCTTACGACTTAGGGGCAGACGCCTAGGCTTCCACTGCAAACGGGTACCCTCCAAGCCCCAACCCTGCGAAGCTTTCGCCGCGCCTCACGAGCAGGCTTTCCAAACAAATTCCAAAGCAGCAGCGCCTTACCTTTTTTCCAGGGAACGCCGCGAGGAGCTTTGTGAGTCGAGGGCGATGGTTCTCCCCGAGAATACCTCGGCGCCGGCCGGAGTTCGATCGACACTCGATCTCGTCCAGTCTCACTCGCAAGGTCCCGTCTGGGTCGCCAAAACCGTTACCGAAATCCGGAATAGAACTCCTTAACACCAACGTGAAGTTAAGAAGCGGGCACTTCGTTTATCGCAGCGCTGGGGACACGGGGGATCGCTCCTCCAAAGGCGTGTCCCACTTAGTATCAAAATCCGTCAGTTTTTACAGACTTTTTCTGTCAGGTCATTGTTACGTAAGCTCTTTCCATAAAAAGGCATACTATGCTCGTTCTTAAATTTAACCTTTCTAAGGATTGGTCCTTTGATTATATAACCTTATCAATATTCTTATTTAAAAACAATCATTGGTCAGTTACACTTAGCTCTACTGACTGGAATCTTCGATACTCAAATCAAGATGGGAAGGGTAAGGGGGTTTCCAAGCAGCAAACTGGCGTCCACGACGGTTTCCTTCGTTTCTTGAAACGGAACATAGAAAAACCTGTAACTTCCTGGTGAGGTTTCTAGGGTTGGCTATTTCCAACCTTAACAATATTAAGGTTCCGATAGTCACACGTAACGCAGTTCCTAAAGTTTCTATGGCTACGTTTCAAACGTAACAATCCTATACGTTACGCTTCACAATTTTACTTCTTAATCAAACCTAACTCTTCTATGTGATTAAATTTTGATTTCTTTACCAGAATATTTGCAACAGCTGGAGCCCAGCGGGAACAGGGGGGGCACGGCCCGACCCCCCCCAGCACCTCACCTGGGCTCCCTCACGGCCCCTCGCGCCGTGCAAAGGGAGCGCAAACGCAGCCCGGAGGGCAACGGGGCCGGCCGGCCGGTGTCCGTTCGGTCAGTCGCGCGCCTAACGAGTCCTGCCAGCGAGTCCGCTCCGGGGCTCGGGGCCCCCCCCGACGCTCCCCCTGCCCCTGGGACACCTCTGATAGCATATTTCCATACATTCTCTATGGCACGTCTAAATAGCGTTGGATGGTTTTAATATTTTGTACCAGCCGTGGAAACTGGTTTGCTGCTAGGTGACTGTAAAAGTGAGATTTAGTAAATAATTATTAGAAATCTTACACTAACACGATGACTGAAACAATAGACAAAAGTATAGCCAAGCAATTAACTAGCAGAGGTAGGTACTCCTAAGTTTTGCAGTTCTTTGCTCTTATGGCTAGATGAGAACAATGCTGAAACTGACCGCATGCGATTGAAACTGCGTTAAGCTTCAAGATCAAAGAACCAAGGGCAAGAATAAAGACTTCAAGGACAGCCAGCAAGAACTTCAAATGGGTCGGTGGTCGCAAAAGGAGCCCTTCGTCTCAAATGGATCCTTCATTGCGCGTGATCGGATGTAGGCAGTGCTATGATAATCAGTTGCCATCATTTTTATGTATACGTATGCTAATCTGATTCATATGCAATTAGTTAGTCTATATGACCCGTTTGTGCTAAAGCTGTGGCACGCACGCTAGGTGGAACTATCCCCCGTGCATCCAGCGCTGCAATGAAGAATGCCTGCTTTCTAAAACGCCAAAACGAGCCTTCGAGAGTTTCTTGGACCGGCTTTTCAGTATCAGAGGTACAAGGGAGGAAAGGAAAAAAAAAAAAGCAGCGGTGTGGGAAAGAGAGGGGGCCAGGGGAGGGGCAGGGAGGGACCAGAACGCAGAAGAGGGGAGAGAGAGACAGGGCCCCGAGGGCCCGGGGCTCACCACAGCTCTCTTTCTTGGCGCTGCCAGCAGACTTTGCCAGTTCAGACGCTTCTTTCGGCTCCTCTCCCGCTCCCCTCCTCTTCCGTAACTCCGGCTGCACGGCCGTCCTCCCCCTAGGAGAACACGCGTCTCACAGGTCTTGCAAGACGAGGCTTCCTAGGCACGGAGCCTCGCTGGCCCGCACGCCACGCGGCCGTACCGCACCGTCGGTGCTGCGTACGGACCCTGCGGTGCACCCTGGCGGTCTGACCTGCTGTGGACTACGAAGAGGGATCCTTCCACACGCGGAGAGGCAGGCTCTCTCTTGCCTGCAGCGGGAGGCGGCTGCCGGCCGGCCTTCCATTTCTTCTTCTCTGCCTTTCTCTGGCCTCTCCAGCTTCAGCCGCAGCAGCTCCTGCCCACAGCCGGTAAGTGCCCCGCCTGCCCCTTTGTGCTCCCGCGCCGCGCCGCGCCGCGCGGAGAGGGAGGCCAGGCAGAGACAGCCCATGCAAGCTTTCCTTTCCGGCGGCGTTTCCTTACCGGGAGGAAGCAACGAGCGCGGCGGCACCTCCCGCCGGCGCCGCATTGCCGGTACCGTCGGACGGCACGTGCGGGACGGGGGCAGCCCCGCGCACTCGCAGCCTCCGAGCTGCAGTACCGAACATTGGTCGCAGGGTGGCAGCGGCGAGCGCTTGGCACGAGGCGCCAGCGCGGCTCCCCAGCGGCAGTACCGAACATTGGTCACGAGGTGGCGGAAGAGAGCGGCGGCGAAAGGCGCCGCCAGCGCGCATGCGCGGATCCCGAGCTGCTTGTGCCGCGTTCTGGTTGCCAGGCAACAGCAGGAGGGCGGCAAAACGCGCCACCGCGCATGCGCGGCTCCCGAAAGGCAGGACCGCCTTCTGGTTGCTAGGCAACAGCACGAGCGCCGTAAACCGCCCCACCGCGCATGCGCGGCTGCCCAGGCGTCGTGTCGCGCTACGGTTGCTAGGCAACAGCGGCGAGCGCCGTAAAAGGCGCGCCGCGCATGCGCCCCTCCGACCTGCCGTACAGCGTCTCCGTTGCTAGGCAACAGCACGAGCACCCTAAACCGCCCCATCGCGCATGCGCGGTTGCCGAGGCGTCGTGTCGCGCTACGGTTGCTAGGCAACAGCGGCGAGCGCCGTAAAAGGCGCACCGCGCATGCGCGGTTTCCGACCTGCCTTACAGCATCCTCGTTGCTAGGCAACAGCGGGGTCCAGCCACACGCGCCACCGCGCATGCGCGCCTCCCGAACGCCAGTTCCCACCTTCGCTCGCCGGGCAGCAGCACCCCCGCAACGACCCTCTTCTGAGCATCAGCTGGATGAGACGCCACTGACAGCTCAGCCCAGTAGAGACCAGCCGCAGGCGGCCACTACTTACTGGGGGCACAGGGCTTACGTTTCCCTGCCCTTTCCCCACTCGCAGCCCGGGCAGTCCTCTTCATTGCCTCCGTTCCAAAAAGCACCCGAGTGGCTGGAGCCTTTACAGCAGTCAAGCGCAAACAACAGACAATGCGGGCGGTCGCTTCTGTCCCTGCCCCCCCACCCCATTCTCTAGAGAGGAGAAGCAGCACAGGGAACCTGCAAACAGCAGGGGGGGTTGCCCTGGACCAAGCCCCAGGGACTGCTGTATCCGTCTGCACGTGGCATCAGGGTTGTGGGAGGGACAGCAGCCAGTCAACAGATGCTGGCGAGAGATTTAAAAACAAACAAACAAAAAAAAATAACGCCTGGTTCAGGTGACAGCCTGAAGGCAGGCCACGAGAGACCCAAAGCTGCTTCGTGCCAGAGGGGCAGCTCTGTTCAGCAGGAAACGGCGCGTCCCAGCGGACCAGATGCGAGCGGCCGACCTGCAAGTGAGCGATACCCTGGCGATCCTGGGGCTCTCTTGGGGTGGGCGCACCTTTCCTCACCTCTGTGCTATCACAACTCTGCTCTCCTAATCCTGCACGCACGCAAGGCTTCTTGGGCGGGGCTTGTCTCTTATCGAAGAGACGCTGCACGGTGTTACTTACCGCCCTGCCCTCCGGCGTGCAAGGTAATTAGACGGGAAGCAGGGAAAGCAAAAGAGGCGCGTCGGGATATTAGATGTCCTCAGCAGATGACCGTAGAGCCCTCGAGGTTCCATCTTTGCTCCCTACAGGAGCGTGGCTCCGCACTCCTTGCCGCTCCCGCCAGCAAGCGTCACAATTGCCCTTTGCTGCCTGCAACGCGCAGTACCTGCACGGCCCGAGTACTGCTGCTTACGGAGCAAGAGGCGCTCGCTATAAAGCGGCAATGAAGAACAAGGACGGCCCGTCAAGACGGCAGGAGGAACACAGAGAGCCTCCAGCATTAGCCAGGCAGGGCTTCCAACTCACCTCGTGCCGTGGTTTAACGCCAGCCGGCAACGAAGCCCCACGCGACCGCTCGCTCGCTCCCCCGCCCCCAGTGGGACGGGGAGACAATCGGAAGGGCGGAAGTGGGAAAACTCGTGGCTTGAAACAAAAACAGTTGAATCATTAAAAAGAAATAACAACAACAACTTGTAAGGAAAAGAAGAAAAAAAATGACAGAGAATGGGGTGCAGGCAGCACGCCAGGGGTCTGAAGCCTGACGGATGATGGGGGGGGGTGGGTGTGTGGAATACGGAGGAGGGAAAGGCGGGGGGGGGGGGGGCAGGAGATAGGAGAGCAGGGGATGCGGGGGGAAACAACTCGCGTGGGTGAAGGGGGCGGGCCGGAGCAACAGGGGGGCATATGGGGGAGAAACACACACGGCGGGAGGGTAGGGGAGGGTACAAAGGTGCACGGGGGGACACGGGTGGGGATGACCTACCCCAGGGAGTCCACCCGGGATGATCCACAGCAGGTAACTCACCTGGGATAACCCGCAACAGAGAATCCACACCGGGAGGACCCCCAGCAATGCCCCTCAAACTGCCTGTGCTTCACCCCCAATCTTCCCCAAACTGGGGAGTTTTCTGCTTTTTCAAAATACTCAGTTTGGGGTGTGTTTCAGTGCTTTTCCACAACATAAAAAGGGGAGATCTTTTGGTTGTGGTTTTGTGCATGAAAATGGGGTGGGTTTTTTTGCTTTCCAGCTGCACAAATCCAGGCGGATTTGGCTTTCCCAGGAGTCCCAAATTCGTTCGGTTTTTTCCGTTGCAGACCCAGAATCAGGGGGTTTGGGGTTGTCCTGGTTTCGGCTGGAATAAAGTTAATTTTCTCCTGAGTAGCCAGTACAGGGCCATTTTGGATTTAGGATGAGAACAATGTTGACAACACACCGACGCTTTAGTTGTTGCTAAGCAGTGTTTATACTAAGTCAAGGACCTTCCAGCTTCTCATACCGCCCTGCCAGCGGAGGCTGGGGGTGCACAAGAAGAGTCGCTGAGCTAAAGGAGGATTCCAGGTAAACAGGTCAGCTCGAAATACACCACCTCCTTTAAAAGTTAAGAGCGATTTGAACGCTTAAAATCAGCATTTAGGCTAATCGATACCATTTTGAACACCTTCTTAGCATACAAGTAAACACTCTTGCCGGTGTTGGAAAACGTCTCCTCCCTTCCTTACAGCACTGCTGCAGGGAGATAACCCTGGGAGGCTGCGGGACGAGGTCGTACGCAATCAGAATCTACGCTTACGGATCCACCGCAACAGCTACAGCCCTTGCGCTGCTGCTGCTGCTTTGCATCTTGCTCGTTTGGTGAATAAAGCTGAAAGTGAAGTGGAAAACTTCAAAGAGCAAAATGAAAAATAAAGAATGAATCTCAATAATTCACTTTACACTAAAAGGGTGTGCCCATGTTTATATACATCCAATAAAAATACATTATTGAAGCAGTAACTCACCAAAACCACCTCAGGACTCACTAGTTACAAGGCTGCTGATGCTTCCTGGGAAAACCTGGAAAACACACGGAAGCGACGCCAGTTTGTCCTGTTTTGTCCGCGTCTCTTCTTTGACCTTGATTGCTTTTAGTACAGGTGCTAGTTATCTCAGTAAGGTTGTCGAGTACTCCTATAAGATATTTAAAAAAACTCATTGACTGCAGAAGCATAAAGCTTTTATCGTGAAAACAAAGCCCGTTTCTTCCGAACAGCTGAACTCTTACGAACAGTTTCTCCCCTCTTTTAGTACAAAATTATTTTCACGGTATCATTTACTAGTAAGCGCACGGAAACAGAAGATTACATGCTTTTAGGAAGAGGAAATAGACAGAGGGAAGTCAACCTGGCGTAGGCGTAACGTGCTCCAGAACAGACCTTAGTTTTAGTATTCGTATTAAAATATTTCACAGAAAAAATGTGGAAGGAGAGTTGGCACGTTCTTAATGTTAACTTTAAAGTCCATACTACAAGTACCTTTGGAAAAATGCAGACACACATCGTAGGCGTACCTTGTACTTGCAGACCACTACGGAATCTTTCCATCCGTCTTGTACTTTCACGGCAGAAGAAAGGGCAACCACGGTGAAATGGTGGCAGCTGACATCCACCTGAGAGAGGGGGAGAAAAAACCCCCAACAAACGAAAAAACAAAACAAAACTTTAGCATAAAACCGGGTAGGAATCCAAAGCTGCCTTTTTTTGTGAAGGTTTGTGAAGACAGTACGACTGAGCAGAGCAAAAAGTATTTTTGCATCATCTTCGGTACAGCTGTTGACACAGGCCACTAAAGCTTTTGCATTTTTCAGACAACCGTGCCTTTATTTTTTTTTTTTTTTTTTTTTTTTGACTCATTGGTAACTTTAGTTTCACTAGAACTCACTTTCCTAGATACACGCAGGTGACAGACAGAGAGACCTACATACATTTTCTCAAGCCTTAGTATAGCCAAGACTTCATCACCCTATATGTCCTAAGTCGAGTGTTTTTGCTAAAGGGCACAGCAACACATCTGTCCTTGTGAACTGCCTCGTTGCAAAAAAGGAATGATTTTTTCCAGGCCGTTGCTCCAAACGGTCAAGATCTTTCAAAACCGCAGTTGTGCCACCAAACCCGCTCAGGGTCCCTCCTAGCTTTTGACTGCCCTGAGATTTAACAGGCACGCGCTCCATTCCATCTTCCAACAGCAAAAATACGTTAACGCTCTCGGACCCAGAGCACAACCCTACGGATGTCCACACACACACCCCTTGCCGTTTTCACGAGGAGCCACCGAGCATCCCTGCCAGCACAGCTGCACGCGCCAGATCGGTTTCACCTACGCCGCCAGTTACCGGTTTCGGTGAACGTAGTTTCTGACGCTTTAAACCGAAAACCGTATCTCGATGCTTCGCCACAGTAGAAACGACCCATCGCTAGAATGCTACAAAAACGCAGTAACACAAATTGCAAACCCACAGCAGCAACAGCTCCAGAAATATTTAGACCAGGAACAAGGGAGAAAAATAAAACAGCTTCATCTCACGCACAGGGGAGCGGCAGGCAGAGAAAAGGGTCGGCATTCTGAGCCCTTACAGAAAACGGGCATTCTCCTTCCGTTCCTCAGCCCGTCCGTTAAGGTCTCAATACCGCAACGCTACTACGGCAACGTCGAGAGTAGGGAACAACAGCCCTGCCGCTGGACTTGCCATTGACCCATGCTATTTACGTAGCAGGATGCGTACGCAGAGGGACGCGTTTTGCCACACGCAACCCTGAACTTCCTGAAAATTTACGTTTACCAAAAAAAAGCCATTTGGAACATATTGCCAAACAACATTTGGCAATAAAGCTTTGATGCGTTTGACACACGCAAATTTTTGGTCACTTGCTATTTGCTTCCTGTTGCTGCCGCTGTTCTTCCTTCAGAAATTCTACTTGTAGCCAAGTTATTCACTACTGGTTCAAGCATTTGCCTTCCTGGTATTACCAGCACATTCACAGAGGCAAGTAACTTAATTGCTCTTCTACGATTATCCAAATGACAATTACAGCCATGAAAGAGAAGGAGAGGTCAGGCAGCAGAAGAGCTCTGCAGGCTGGCACCAGTCAATAATGCACTCTTTAAAAACAAGCAACAACAAAACAAAACCGTGACCCTGTATCCTTTTTTTTTTTTTTTTTTTTTCTTTCAGAGCTCATCCCTGCCTCAGCATTTTGTCTCGTCAGAGCATGAAGCGCAGGTGATCCGTACCCTAACGACTTCTGCGTGTGATGAACGCCTGTTCAGAAATAGTCCAGATCTGCAAGACTGGGGTCATTTTTTTATGGTTTTAATCATCATAACTCAGATTTTATTTACTCACGCATTTGTGGGGAAACTAATTCACTTTTAGACACTGCCTCTCCTTTTTCTTTGGGGGGGGGGGGGGGGGGGTGGGGTGGAATGTACTAGAGACTGAAAAAAATTACGATTCAGAGCTCCCAACCATGAGGGAGTGGTGGAGAAAGCAATGAAAGCAAAGACCAACAGCAGCAACATTAACTGAAAGTTGGCTTTAATTCCGATCACGTACTTAAGCGACTCTCCAAGTCTACGCCTCGGTCCGACTAGTCCTTTTTTGGAAGGACAAACTTTTTTACTTAAAAGGCCTAGACTGAAGACTCTGCTGAACGGAATGGGGATTGTGCCACGGGACAACACGCCATCACCACTCTTAATGGGGAAGAAAAAAAAAAAAAAATACAAATAAAAATCAAGTTTAAGTACCAGTTTCCATCATGTTTCACCCATTACATTTCTACTGGCATCTAGGTGCTCAAAAGTGAACTACAGGGACACCACATATTCCTAAAAATTCAGTTATACATAAAAAAATAAAAGGCTATCTCCAACTTGCCCATAAAATCAGTATGAACAGAGAGAAGAGAAACACTCGACCCTAAAGAAGCTAACAGGCAGCTCTGAATTTACCAGACAGGAAATTTCGTTCTTTCACCTGAAACAAAAACATATCAAGGGACCAGTTCAGGAACAGGGCACGATCTGTTAACAGCAATTTTTCCATCAGCTCTTCTGCACTAGCAGCAAATTTGCCTTTTCTGTGGGTTTAACGTGGAGCATCTGTAGTGCCCTCGAACTCGCAAGTGTTTCTCTCCGCTCCCCCAGCCCGATACGTGCGATTACCTGAGCGGCAAGCGGAATTAACCACGCAGGATTTTCTTCGTGTGACGCGGAAGGTGACACTGGGAAAAGAGGAGACAAAGAAATGAACCTGCTTGTCACACCCAGCCAACGGTGAAAAGACAGGGGAGGATTCTGCCGGAAGGGCTCTGCACCCCAGGAGCTCCCACCGGCCGGTTTCTCTCCCCTTTGCCCGGTACCGAGGGGACGACGACACCTCGCCCGCGCCCCCTCGCGGGGGGGGGGGGGGGGGGGCTGCCCCAGGAGAGCCGGGGGACCCCCACCTCGCTTCCGCCCGCGGGAACGGACCGGGCGAGACCCTCCACGCAGAGAGAGGAGCGTGGCGTGGATCGCATCCCCGAGGGAAGAGGCCGGGCTCCCTGCTGGCAGAAGGACAACTCACCTCCCTGCTGCTCGGAGCCGCTCGCTGCGGACAGCCCTGCCTGCGCCCGGCCGCTCTTCGGCCGTGCTGGGAGCACGGTCCGGCCGACGGACGCTCCAGCGAAAAGACGCTCCAGCTCATCGCGGCTCCTGCTCGTCACAGCCGCAGGTAATTTTGCCTCTGGCTAACGCACGCTCCAGACAGCGGACACCCCGCCTCGTTCCAGCTCCCGCTTGCTACAGTTCTGGCTCACTGAAGCCCCAGCTCCGCACTGAAGCTCCGGCTGATTTCAGCTGCTTCTCCTTACAAGCTCCAGCTATGTGCAACGGCCTGGGCTTTCCATAAGGTTGTATATCAACTGCTGTCAAAACCGGAGCATTAGGATTAAACATCAGAGTTACACGCCGTATAAATATGCGTTAGTTTGGGCGATTAATTACTGAACAACTATTCTGAGCCGTGCAGAAAGAAGAGCTGGACTCAAAGAGGGCACGTGGGGTCTGAAAAGCGCCTTTCCCCCCCCACAGACCATCGCAGATGTTGAGTTCGGCCGGCTGCGTGCCGGCCTCCCGAACTTCGGCGTCCGACACAACCAGACCCCCATCTCCGGGGAGGGTCCACGCGCCCTGCCCACCCCCTGCTTCCCCCCGCAGCTCCCCACACCCTCCCACCCGCCTGCCAAACCAGCCAAGCCGGCTCCCGCTTTTGGCCCCCACGCCGGCTGACTCGGGGCCCATTTGGGAGCCAAAAAACCCGGCTGCCGAGCCTGTTCTCAAGGCCCAAAAACGCAGGGCCGGACCTCTGTTTCTGGGCCCAAAGCCGCGCAGCAGCTCGGTCTGTTTCCGAGCCCCAAAATCAGCCAGGCGAGCCTGTTGTCAAGCCCCAGGAACAGAAAACTTGTTCTCCATTTCTGACCCTGCAGCGCCCACGGGCGACGCCGAGCGTAGCCACCCCACAGCCCTGCACCCCCGGGGCCCCACGCGCAGTTTTGGGGAGTGCTCGGGACCGGCGGAGGGCCCGGCCCCACGCCTCGGCGGGGCAGCCCCAGCACAGGCAGGGCGTCGCTTCACGATTGCCGTTTCAGGCTTTATTTCCCCGCCATGGCCGGCACGGCCAGGCCCCCACCCCAAACCCCCGAGCCGAAGCACCCCCGCGGGTAGCCGGGCCCAGCCACCCGGAAAACAAGAAAACCAAAGAGGGAACAAGACAGAGAACGTGGGGAAAGGCAAGGAGACGGACACAGAAACAGAGAGAGCACGAGAGGGATAGGGAGCAGGACAGAGAGATGGAGCAAGAAAGGAAAAAGGGACGGGAGGCAGAACCAAGGGAAAGAGACACAAGGACGGGGAGCAGGACAAAGGGACGGAAGAGAAAAAAAAAA
Source organism: Harpia harpyja (assembly GCF_026419915.1). Taxonomy (NCBI): domain Eukaryota; kingdom Metazoa; phylum Chordata; class Aves; order Accipitriformes; family Accipitridae; genus Harpia; species Harpia harpyja. The sequence continues at coordinate 249,730 of NC_068946.1, forward strand.
AAAACAGCGACGGGCTGCAGGACAGAGATGAAGGGATTAAATAGACACAGGGAGCACGACAGAAGGACAGAGAGAGACAAAAGGGACAAAGAGCAGGCCAGCAGCGGAGGGGAGAAAACCAACTGCGATGGGCAGTGGGAGAGAGATACAGAAAAAGAAAAAATACTGAGGAACAGAAAAAAGAAAGAAGAGACAGCTAGCTAGACAGGGGTACACAGTTAGAAAGGACGGGAGAGGGAACGGGGCAGAGAGAGACAGACAGAAAAGGTAGCGAAAGAAAGCAAGGCAGAGGGACAGCAAGGCGGGGCGGGGGGGAAGCGACAGGGGTCTGGACAGAGATGGAGAAATAAGCAGCAGGGACAGAGGAAAAGAGACAGAAAGAGGGACAGGGAACATGGCAGAGAAGGACAAATCAGGACAGCGGCAGGACGGAGATAAAAAACTGGGACGGTCCTCAGGACAGAGAGGAATACAAATACGAGCAGGGAGCGGGACAAAGGGATACAGCGAGAAACGACGGGACAGGAAGCAAGACAGAGCGACAGACAAGAACAATGACAACGAGAGAGAGAGAGAGAGACAGCGAGAGAGACAGAGACCGTGAGAAGCACAGGGGGTTGGGGAATTTAGAAAGAGAAGTATCAGGAGCCCTGCAGAGAGAGGAAGGGTGAATAAAAAAGGGGCAGGAAGCAGCACAAAGGGTCAGAGAGAGTAAGAGATGAACAGGAAGGAGGACGGGGACAGTGAGATCCAGAATGACAAAAATAAACAGCAACAGCGAGCAAGACAAAGGGATAGAGAGAGCAAGAGAAAGTAGAAAGAAGAGAGATAGGAAGGCAGGGACACAGAGCGGCACATACAGGCGCAGAGAGAAAAAGAACGCCAGGGAACAGGCCAGAGAAATTGGGAGGCGGGGAAAGAGGTGGATGCAGATCAGGACAAGGAGATGGAAAAGGAAAAAACAGCGACTGGCTGCAGGAGAAAGACGGGGGGGCGGCGGGGGGGGGGGGGAAGAGGGAGAGGGAGCAGGACAAGAACGCAGAGAGGAAAAGGAAGGGGGGCAGTCGAACAAGAGAGAGAAAGGGGGAGAGGAAGAGGGAGCAGGACAAGAGAATAGACAGAAGAGGAGAGGTACAGGGAAGAAAAAAAAAAAACCAAAAAAACCCACAAACACCACCCAAAAAACCCCAAACGTCACAGCAGCATGGGAAAGCGAGGGGGCCAGGAGAGGGGGAAGGAGGGACCGGGACGCACAAGAGGAGCGACAGGGCCTCGAGGGCCCAGGACTCACCACAGCTCTCGCTCTTGGAGCTGCCAGGAGACCTTGCCAGCTCAGACGCTTCTTTCTCCTTCTCTCCTCCCTTCCTCTTCTGCAACTCCCGTCGCTTGGCTGTCCTCCACGTAACGGAACACGCGAGCGTCTCACAGCTCTTACGAGATGAGGCCTCCTAGACGCGTAGCCTCGCTCGCTCGCTACGTAGCCGTACCCCGCTGCTGGTCGTGCATACGGACCCTGGCGGTCTGACCTGCTGCGGACTACGAGGAGGGATGCTCCCACACCCGGAGAGGCAGGCTCTCTCTTGCCTGCAGCGGGAGGCAGCTGCCAGCCAGACGGCCTTCCGCTTCTTCTTCTTTACCTTTCTGTGGCCTCTCCAGCTTCCGCAGCTCCCGCCCACAGCCAGTAAGCGCTCCGCCTTGTCCCTCTGCGCTCCCGCGCCGCGAGGAGAGGGAGGCCAGGCAGAGACAGCCCACGCAAGCCTGAGGCTGCTGCAGTCAACGGCATCCCCAGGGGACGAACGGACAACCGCACCCACAGCGTGGCCTCTGGGAGAGGGAAAGAGGCAGCAGTGACCGTTAGTACCGCAGCTCGACCCTGGCCGGAGCCCCTCCTTCCGCAGGGGCTTCCGCAGACGCCGCTCGTTCCCCGCGCCGCTGCTAACGGCACCCCCGTTAAGGGAGACTCGAGACCACCGCAGGGCCAGCTTGCTGCCCTCGCGACAGGGCTCGGGGGCTGCCTGCGGCTACACCGCAGGCTTCAGGGGAGGGGCTGGAGCTGGGGGCAGCCGCACGGCCCGAGCGGGGCCGGGGGAGCTCTGGCGACTCGGGCAGGCGCCCGCTGGCCGCGCCTGGGGGGTGCCCGCCTCCGTCCCCTCTTCCCTTCTACCGGCTCGCTCTCGGGGAACTCCCCGGCGCTGCCCTGGCCCGGCTCGCCTCCGGCGGACCGGCAGCCTGCCGCGGCGGCCGCTTCGCAGCTTCCCGTCCCGCCAGCCCCGGGCGGCCAGCGGGCAGGAGGCACCCCTCGCCCCCGCCCCCGCCCCCGCCGGAGGGGATCGCTCGCCTCACCCGCGGTCCCGGCGCTCGCCCGCTGCCGCCGAGACCCGCGCGCCGCCACGCTGCTCCCGGGGACCGCGCATGCGCCGGAGGGGCCGGAGCCGGCGCGCGAACGCCGGGCTGCCCCACGCGCAGGACGGCGCATGCGCCCGGGAGGGCTGGTCGGGGAGCGGGCGCAGCGGGAAGCCCGCGGAAAACCACGCGAAACCGGCAACGCTCCTGAGTCTGACCTGGTCGCACTCCGGGGGCCGCGGCGGCGGCGGCAGCAGCAGCAGCAGCAGCGAGGACTACGCCGCGCCAGAGAGCCACGCGGCTGCCCGGCCGCCGAGTCCGCGGAAACTACAGCTCCCGGCATGCCCCGAGGGGACGCCGCTTCCGTTTCCGCCCACCCCCACGCCGGCGCAGCCGCAGTCCCCGCCGAGCCCCCAGCGCCGCTCCGGGCAGCTCCGGCGCGCTCCCGCCGCCCGCCGCCGGCTCCGGACAGTCCCCGCCGCCGGCTACCGCCACGGCGCGGCACCCCCCGCCCGGCTCCGGCTCCGGTCAGTCCCCGCCGCCGCCGCCGCCCCGGCACGGCGCGGCACCCCCCGCCCGGCTCCGGGCAGCGCCCGCCGCCGCCGCCGCTCCGGCACGGCGCGGCCCCGCCCCGCTGCCGCTCCGCGCGTCCGGCACGGACCCCGCCGTCCTCCTCGGGGCTTTCCCCGGGACCCGCCGGGCGATTGCGCAAGCCCCGCCACGGGGCCCGGGCCCCCCCCCCGGCCCACGTGCTCCCGGCCCCCCGCGAGCCCCCAGGGCCCCGGCCCCCGCCCCGGCCTCGGCACAGGCGGCCCCCACCTCCCCCGGGCCACCCCCGCCTAGGGACGGTCGCGGTCCGAGGGGCGCCCGGCCCCGCTCACCTTCTCCCGAGGGGCAGCCGCAGCCCGGCCACCGCTCCGCTCCTGCCTGGGCTCCCACCGGCCCCGCCGCGGCCCCTCCCCCGGCAGCCCCCCCTTTCCAGGGAGGGGCCGTCGCCATCAGCCTCACTGCCCGCACCTGGGGCTCCTCCAGCCCCGGCCCGCAGCTGCGGTACCGAAATCCCGAATAAAACTCCACAACACCCATGGGAAGTTCAGAAGCAGGCGCTTCGTTTATGGAATGAAAGATGTCAAAGTAAGATGACTCTTGGCGAGCTGTTCACTGGGGTAAAAATACAGATTTTAATACCCGTCTTATTTTAGTTCTAAGACTTGGCAATTGCCAGGTATCATCTTTTCGATTTACCCAGGTCCACCGCCGAGGCCACAAGGGAGATTTCTTCCAGAGAGAGGAGGGAGTTATTAAGTCTAAAGTCCATTATTTGCTTTTGTCCTTCAGGAAAAGGCGAGTGGATCGTATATCATCACTATTCACCCAAACAGTTAACCCTAAACTTTTCACCTGTCCTTTACTACAGTCAATTCCAAGCTAATTTTTTTCCACTATTAAGAGGGGACCCAGGATCATTTAAAATATTATTCTACTTTCTACAAATACATCCCCCATCTTAGAGCTTTAGCTACTAGAGAAAGTCTTTGGATTTGGGGGTCAGAGGAGTTGCGAGTCTAAACTTTCATACCCTTCTCTTTAGGATGTGTGATTTTTCTCTCTTTGTCTAAACCAATCTAAATTTCCATAGATGGTCCTGACTCTGGGTGGATCTAACAAGGATCCTGGAACTCCAGTAAATTCTAAACATCGTTTTATATTTTAAATAGGATCCCAAGTTCCTTTTCGCACTTGTCTCTACGGTTTTGGCAGCTGACCGCCCCAAGGGGTGTTTGTACAAGTCTCTCCCGAAGGGCGATAAATTAATTCTTTTGTCCGTGAGGTGGATGGTTTGGTAATGTTATAATTCAAAATGCTATAATTCCTTCTTTCAAATTTAAAAAAATAATTGCCTTTTAAATCCATCCAATTTAATTTGCTAAAATGATTCTCATTGTTCTACGTCTTTTCTCAAGTTTTGGTTAAATTCAATGTCAGTATTCTCCACGGAACTAGATTTTCATCTGACTTTGGAATCGGAAGGCAGGCTGTTATCGAGGTTAAATTTTGTGTCTTTACAAAACTTTGAATCAATTCCAAAACTAGAATTTTTTTTTTTTTTAATCAAAATTACAGAAACGGTTAATATCAAGATTAATAGCTCAAACAATAATTGTTTCATTTTGTTTATCTTGTGTTTAGAACCCCTCAAAAAAAATACTTAAACCCTATAACACACAAAAAGATTACTGCCCTTGACAATATTCCTAATAGCAACCCCAATATTATAAACTTTACACAATTGTTTTCCCAAAGAGATAACGTGAAACTTACTTACAGGTTTTCAGTTTCAAAGGGCCAGTTTCTTTAGACTTCCAATTCCCTGTTGGTGCTTTCTTTAGTCTTGAATAATGAAGCCAAGGTTCTTCTCCCAGACCTTTACTGCTGTAAGTGTTGTTAAAATGACTCGATAGGGTCCTTTCCGCTTCTCAGTGATTTTATATATATTCAATCTCCTGGTCGGAAGGGATGCGCTGCTACGTCCAATTCTAAGGGTCCAGCTGCGGAGACATACTGACGACGTTCTTGAAAAGAATTTCTTAAAGAAATCATAACACCTTTTAAAAACATATCTCCAAAGCCACTCCAGATACTCAGAACATAGGTCTCTTGATACGGTCTTTCATATAACATTGCATAATGACTTAAATTTTCTTTCTCTTCTGGCTATACTCTGATTCTTAATAGAGCCATGGGTAAGGCTTTAACCCATGTGAGTGAGTGAGGTTTCCTGACAAATTTTACTCAACTGTTGCTTAAGGGTATAGTTCATTCTCTTTCTTCCCCCCCCCCCCCCCCGCCCCCCCTTGCTTGTGGTCTATATGGGGTGTGATAGTCTCAATCTATAGATAATACTTTGCTCAACTTGTCTCATCATCTTTGCTATAAAATGAGGGCCATTGTCAGATGACATTCTTACAGGCACCCCATATTTTGGTATTATCTCTTTGAGCAAGACTCTAACTACTTCTCTTGCTTTGTCGGTGCGACAAGGGAAAGCCTCGGGCCACCCAGTAAAGATATCAACTAAAACTAGGATAGACCCTTCTTTTCAAGGCAATTCTATAAAATCAATTTGCTAGTATTCCCCTAAAAAATTTCCTTATTTAATAATTCCAAAGATAATCTTATTACTGATTTGGGGATCATTTTATATATAAATTTCACATCCGCTTATAAATGTTTAAACAATCTTTGTCATATTTTACTTTCTGTTCCCCGATAGCCTTTGTTATGCTCAGCTCGGGCAGTTTCTCTTCTTATTGTGGGCGGGACTGTTATTTGACCTGTCGGTGTTACAGCCTGTCCTGTTTCATTTTGTTAGCCTGCAATCTAACAATTAATTCTTCCATCTTTTTCATTATAATTTGGAGTTTCTTTAGGCAATTTTATACTTTTCTCTGGAACTAGCGCTAGGATGCCTTCTTCTGCAGCCTCTTTAGCAGCTTTATCAGCCAGTCGGTTACCTGCGTTAGGAACAGTCTTACCTAACTGATGCGCTTTACAGCGCGTTATCGTGACTGCTGTTGGTTTTTGAACGGTTTCTAACAATTTCGGTATTTGTTCTGCATGCTGAATGGTGGTTCCTTGTGCAGATAACAGTCCTCTCTCTCTCTCTCTCCATATCGCTCCATGCGCACGTACTACTCCAAAAGCGTACTTTGAGTCTGTCCAAATGTTGACTCGCTTTCCTTGACTTAGTTCCAGAGCTCGAATAAGAGCTCTCAATTCAGCCTTTTGGGCAGATATCATCGAAGGCAAAGTTCGCAACGCAATTATCTCCTCGGTTGTTACTGTCTATCTCGATAAACGTTTTCCTTCACAGATGAAACCGCTTCCGTCGGTATAGAGTTCCCAGTCTGTTTCTTCTAGCGGCACATCTCCGAGATCCAGTCAGCTGGGGTAAACTCTTTCGATTGTCTGCAAGCAGTCACGTTCCAGTTCTCCTTTAACTTGATCAGTTGTTGAAAACGCAACAGGGTTAACGGTGGTAGTAGTTCTTAAGTAAACATCGTCTTGTTCCAGCAACACCACTCGGTATTTCAGCATTCTGCTAGGGGATAACCAATGCCCCCCTTTCTGTTTTAGCGCAACAGTTATCGTATGGGAAACGTACAGCGATCCTTTGTCCTCAGGTGAACTTAGGAGCTTCCTGGATCAGTAGCGCAGTTGCAGCGACGGCTCTCAGACGACCAGAGCATCCCAGACTCACGTGATCTAATCGCTTCGAGAAGTAGGCCACAGCTCGCCCACTTGGCCCTAAATATTGGGCCAGGATGCCCAGAGCTATACCTCTTCTTCCGCGAGTGAAAAGTTCAAATGTCTTTGTGAGATCTGGCAGGCCTAGGGCTGGCACCCCTGTTACAGCCTGTTTCAATTCTTTGAAAGTAGCTTTCTCGGCATCGGTGACGTGCGGAAAACAGACTCCACAGTCAGTGAGATTGTAAAGTAGGTATGTTCATTCAGCGCTGGGCAGCACGGGGGGTAGTCCCACCAAAGTCGCGCGCACCCGACTCGGCAGTTTGTCTCAAGTTTATACAGTCAGGTGTTACATATTCACAATACGCCTATACATATGCGTGACCTATCCCCGCTTCCTATTAAAATTAGCTCCGAGAGGTCATTGCCATAGTCTCCTCTCAACTGCGCTTGCGCAGGGCCTCTTTATGGTGGTCGTCTGGTGGTCGCAGAGATGAAGAGAGATGACTCCTCTTCGTCACCGCTAGTAACCTTTTTTCTTGCGCAGGCTCAGTGATTTCTTGGTATTCACCCAAGCCGCAAGACCGGTCTTAGCTGGCTCTTGGGGCCTGCTCCTGCTTCGTATCGGGAGCTGTCTCTACCTCATTGGCTGGTCCTTGGGACCAGCTCTTCGTATCAAAGACTGCCTTTGCCTCAGCTAATTTCAACAATGTAAGCGCTAAACATCATCTCTCATCCCCCTTTATTATGTCTACAGCGATTCTTTTGACTCCCCTTGTCTCAGTCCCCCCTTTTCTAGAAAATAGTAAATTCTTTTACTATATCTAATCCTAGTACTTCTAATACATTGTTTCCCTATCTAGCATCCTCTCAAAGTATTTGTTCGTCGTAACTGATTCTTTTTCCACTCACTGTAAGAGTCTCCCCAAATATTATCAGTAATATTTAAGCAACGGCCAGTAATTAAGACCTCTTTAGGGTCAGGTACCTCCAGATCAAAGCTGGGTCCCCGCTGGGTATTTCCCTTTCCATAAAGGCATAATCCATTCCTGTCTGGCCCGTCTTTAATCAGAGATGTCCAATTTGTGGTTGGGACTCCTAAAAAGGGGAGTTCCATGTTCCCCTGAGGAAGGGGATTACATACCCAACAATCTGATAAATTTAGTACTTTCGAGATACTCTCTGTCATATTTAAATAAGTATTTCGATCCCAAGCCTGCCCCTTAGGCAAGGTCCAACTCAGGAGCATGACAATCAATGTCTTACAAATTTGAGCTTCAAAGGTGCCTTTTCTTGTGAAGTCCATTGTCCTTTGGGTGCCTTCTTCACCCTAGTGTGATGGATCCAGGCGCTCTGTTCCTTGATCCTAATCGCGGTGAAGGAGGTAAGTAATACTTGAAATGGTCCTTCCCACTGCGGCTCCAGAGTTTTTTCTGTAAGAGGCTTTATATACACATAATCTCCTGGTTGTATATTACGTACAGGCCCATCCAAACCTCTCCCTCGAGTCCCTACCACATGCTTCCTGATTTTATTAAGTTAAGTAAGTTGTTTACCTAATGCTACCATGTAAGAAGTCATAATTTCATCCCCCGCTTGTACAGACACCCCTCTCTGTATCCCATAGGGTTGTCCGTACAGAATTTCAAAGGGGCTCAGCCCTTCTTTCGCCCTTGGTCTTGTTCGTATACGCAGAAGGGCTAAAGGGAGAGACTGAGGCCATGTCAAATTTGCTTCTTGTCCTAATTTCACAATTTGCTGTTTGATTAAGTGGCTCATTTTTTCCACTTGACCACTCGACTGGGGGTGATATGGAGTATGAAGCTGCCAATCTATACCCAAATGGCGGCTAATTTGTTGTACTATTTTTGAGACAAAATGTGGTCCTCTGTCAGAGGATATGGTTGCTGGAACCCCAAAACGTGGTATTATCCCTTGTACCAACATTTTAGTTACCTCCCGAGCTTTAGCCGTTCTTGTTGGGAATGCTTCTGGCCAACCTGAAAAGGTATCGGTTAGTACCGATAAATATCGATACCCCCCGCTTTTCTTGGAAGTTCTGTAAAATCAATTTGCCATTGTTGTCCAGGCCCACTCCCTTTTCCAATCTGGCCCATTTCCGGCTTTGGGGTTTTTTTAGGATTAGTCTGGAGGCAAAGATCACACTGTTGAGTCACCTGCCTCACCGTGGTGTATAAATTTCTAGCCACAATTTCTCTTATCAAATGATTATACAGAGCCTCTGTTCCCCAATGTCTTTTCCTATGTTCCTCCCGTATCAAATGCCATAATAAGCAAGAGGGAACGATTAGCTTTCCTTGTGGGGTATGAGCCCACCCCTCTTCATTATATGACCCTTCTAAATCTGTAATGAGCTTCTGATCTTCCTTGGTGTATTCTGGCTTACCTTCTAGGGAAATCTGCCCATCAGGAATTAAGGCCCCTTCCGTTTTTACCTTTGTTTTGGCCACTTGTTTTGCCTCTCTGTCCGCCAGCTCATTCCCTCTTTCCAAATCTGAGCTCACTTTCTGGTGTGCCTTAATATGCATAATTGCTACTTTCTTAGGGAGCTGGACAGCTTCCAGTAACTTCAGAATTTCTTCTGCGTGTTTGATATTTTTCCCTTGAGAACTCCATAGTCCTCTCTCCTTCCAAATTGCTCCATGTGCGTGTACAACTCCAAAGGCATATTTTGAGTCTGTATAAATGTTCACAACTTTGCCCTGGGCCAATTCCAGGGCGCGGGCTAGAGCAATTATTTCTGCCTTCTGTGCAGAGGTGTTCATAGGCAAAGCCCCTGATGCTGTTACCTCTTGGCTGGTGGTGACGGCGTATCCCGCGTGTCGATTACCGTTTAGGACATAACTGCTTCCGTCTGTGAACCAAGTTTCCCCGTTTTCCATCGGGCTGTCTTTCAGGTCCGGGCGACTGGCGTATGTTGCTTCGATGGTTTCCAAACAGTCATGATGTACCGGTTCTCCTGTGCTCCCGCTGAGAAAAGAAGCTGGGTTGACAATGTTAGTGACTACAAACTCCACATCATCCTGCTCTGCCAATATAGCTTGATATCTCAGGAATCTTTGCGGAGAGAGCCAATGTCCACCTTTCGCTTCCAGTACTGCTGATGCTGTGTGAGACACCAAAACAGTCATTTTCTGGCCCAGAGTAAACTTTCGGGCTTCCTGTATATTCAACATCACAGCCGCAACCGCCCGCAGGCATCCAGGCCAACCTTTTGCAGTCGTGTCTAACTGCTTAGAAAGGTAGGCAACTGCCCGTCGATACGGAGCCAGGTTTTGTGCTGATATTCCCAGGGCAACGCCCTGCTTCTCGTGGGAGTAAAGAAGAAACGGCTTACTCACATCTGGGAGTCCTAAGGCCGGGGCCGACATCAAAGCCTTTTTCAGTAGCTCAAAGGCTCGTTCGGGCTCCTTGTTCCACTCAAGGTGTTTCTGCTCAGTGGCTGTCAATGCATACAGTGGTTTAACAAGCAATCCATAATTATAGATCCACAATCGGCACCACCCCGTCATTCCAAGACAGGTCCGTAACTCTTTTACTGTCTGAGGTCTCCGAGTTTGGCATATTGCCTCTTTACGGGCCTGTCCCAAAGTTCGTTGTCCCGCACTAATTTCATAGCCCAAATAATTCACTTTGCGTTGCATTACCTGTGCCTTTTTCTTGGATACCCGGTACCCCTGGAGTCCCAGGAAATTCAACAGACTCACTGTCCATGTCATACAATCTTTCTCTGTTTTGGTGGCGATCAGGATATCATCCACGTACTGCAACAGCTTCCCTTCCTCAGACGGGGCTTCCCAGGATCCTAAGTCTTTTCGCAAGCTGATTGCCAAAAATGGTAGGGCTATTCTTAAATCCTTGCGGCAACACCGTCCAAGTGAGCTGGGTCTTTCGACCACTCTTGGGGTTTTCCCATTCAAATGCAAATAATTTCTGGCTGGCTTCATGGAGAGGGAGGCAAAAGAAGGCGTCCTTCAAATCTAAAACAGTAAACCAAGTCAATTCAGGTGTTAATACGGTCAACAGGGTATATGGGTTCGCCACTACCGGGTAAAGATCTTCAGTTATCTTATTCACCGCCCGTAAGTCTTGGACCACCCGATACGACCCGTCGGGCTTCCGACCAGGTAATATAGGGGTATTGAATTCAGACTCACATTCTTTTAATAATCCCAACTGCAAAAATTTTTCTATCGCCGGCCGGATTCCTTCTCTGTCTTCCTTCTTTGGGGGATATTGTTTAATTCTTACCGCCTTTCGGCCTTCCTTGATCCTAACTTCAACAGGTGGAGCACTTTTCGCTCTTCCAGCTGCATCGGTAGCCCATACCCCCGGGTACACTTGGTTTAAGATGTCCTCGTTAATGCTTCCTTCTAGGGGGGAGACTGGTTAAGCTTAGGCTCAATATTTGAATATATTGCTGATCTTTTACCTCCAGAGTAATTTCTCCCTTTTTGAATACAATTTTTGCTCCCAATTGTTCCAACAAGTCCCTTCCCAAAAGCGCCTTTGGGGAGTTGGGCATATATAAAAATTTATGAATGCCCCACTGTTTTCCTAATTTATATTTTAAAGGTTTACAAAAATATGCCTTTTCACTTTGGCCAGTCGCTCCTTTCACCATGACATAATCATCTCCCAGGGGCATCAAAGCTTGATTCAGAACCGAGTATGTTGCTCCTGTACCTACCAAAAATTCTACCTCTTGTTGTGTTTTCCCTAGCTTAATTATAACCAGTGGATCCGCTAGGGTAGATTCCCCAGGTTCCCGTCAATCTCCCTTCACGTGGGCTACCGTTCTTCCTGTTTGAGCCCTCTGATCCTCCTTGTTCCTTGGGCATTCCTTTTTCCAATGACCGAATTTCTTACACAAAGCGCATTGATCCTTGCCCAGTCGGGGCAAGTCTCGTCTAGGCCCTCTTCCTCTTTCTTCCTGGATAACAGCCATTAATTTCCTTTGCCCTTGCCTATATCCTTCCTCTCTGTTACTAAATACTCTCCATGCTTCACCCAACAATAGTTCTAAATTCCTACTCTCTGTAGGCCGTAATTTCTGAAGTTTGCGCCTTATATCCCTTGTAGATTGACCCAAAACCAGGGAGACTAGTTGTTGTATTCCTACCTCTGACCCAGGATCCAGCGGTGTGCTGCGGCGCATTACATCCCTCAATCGATCCAGGAATTCAGATGGAGACTCGGAAGGACTCTGTTTAACTGCATATAAAGCTGACCAATTTATAGTTTGGGGGATTGCTCTCTCTATTCCTTTTGTAATCCACTCCTGATACCCCTGCAATCTTTCCATATGTGCAGATCTAGTAACGTCTCACTTTGGGTCTTGGAGAGGGAAATATTCCTTAATGTCCCCTCCTGTAATCTTATAATGATCTTCAGCAAGGTTCCCTGCTGTTTTTAAAATCAGCTGTTTCTCTGTCTCAGTCATATATTCCAATAATAGCTGTATATCCTTCCAATCAGGGTTATGCTGTTTTACAGTAAATTGGAAATGCTTAGTTACACCTATCGGATCTCTCCTATAATCTTTTGCAACCTTTTTCCATTCCCCTAGGTCAGCAGTAGAAAAGGGTACTTTGATTAACATCGTCCCACCATCCGGCCCCACCGCCTCTCGGAGAGGTACTTGTAAAGCTGTTGGGGTAGTTTTCCTCCTAGTACGGGAAGATACAGGGCTGGTCGGGGGGCTCGGAGTTCTATCCGAGTCTGCATCCTGTTCCTGTGGTCGAGGGGGAGGCTTAAACAAATCAGTTAGATCTTGTTCTGGTGCCTGATGGATTTTATTTGTCTTTGTACATCTTTGTCCAATACTACATGCCGAACGACACCGCCTCAGTTTACCTCTAAACTCCTTGTTGTTCTCTCGCTCAAGTGCAAGCACCATGGGGTCCTGCAGGGGTACCATTCCACAGTCCCTTTGCCACTCCGGATGATCTCGGAGGGTGAAAAACATGTCTGCATACGAAACCTCAGCCCATTTTCCTTCTCTCCTTAAAAACAGCATTAGTTGTAATAAAGTATTATAATCTATTGACCCATTAAGTGGCCACTTAGCATCACCTTCTAACTTACGCAACGGCCACCGCTGATTGCAATATTTAATAAGGTTCTTTTTACTTTCCGTACCTCCGGTCCCAACAATATCTTTCCAGTGGGCAATTACACAACCCAGAGGACTCTTCCTCAATACTCCTCCTTGATTGTTTCCCATTTTAATGCTCTTCCTAATAATTCTTAAGTTTGATTTTGGCTTCTCCTTTTAATAAGCTTCTATGCAAATCGTTCCTTACACTTCTTTATAGTCTTCCCCCAGTTTCCCTCCCACACGTCCCAAATTTCTGGAATTAAATTTTCCTTTACACACCAGTCTCACTATTTCGGATTCTTAGTGAACTCTTTCCCAATCATAAAAGCGTGGAATTTGGGGAAAACACTCAAGGCAGTCCAGTTTCCGTCTGCTAGATGTACAGTACCACCTTCTCCCACAAGATTTACACTTCAACAAAACCCAAGCCGGATGCTAATTGCTATATAGTCCAGTTACAAGCCCGCATACAAAGCAGGGAATCACCCCTATTAATACGTAAAGACGTTCACACATTAACAAACATACATACACCTATAAATTTCAACATATCATTTCCACACACCCACGCAAAATCTTCAACGTAAATTTCCAAACATTCACATCACACAATCATCGCTCCAGTTGACAACCTTTCAGCAGCTGCAAAAATAAACCAAGCACAATTGCGAGGGGGTGCGCCTACCCTTCTCCTGCCTCTTGTATACCAGTCATCGACAGGTCCGTCCTGGCTCCCGATACTGGGATGCAGCAGTCACCCCGGATTTGCTCGATCTACCCCCAAGATCGCTAGCGGCCGCTCTACCGGTCAGCAAATCCCCCCCTTACCGTACAGGGTACCCTCCTCCCATACGGGGACTACGCTGCACGCCAGACGTCTCTGCGCGATTTACCACCTGCCCCGGCCCGTATTTCTACAGGCTACCTTTGTAAGCATACCGTTTAGTCCGCGGCTTCAGGAGGTTGTCGTCTGCTCCCGCGGTGAGCGGCTGGCAGCGGAGGCTCCTCCGAGGAAAGTGCTCGGGGCGCGCCGAGGGGCGTCCGCTCCGCAGTCGGTCCCGCGGCCGAGCAGAGAGTCTCCTGGCTGGCTCGCCAAACTGACGTGCGGAAAACAGACTCCACAGTCAGTGAGATTGTAAAGTAGGTATGTTCATTCAGCGCTGGGCAGCACGGGGGGTAGTCCCACCAAAGTCGCGCGCACCCGACTCGGCAGTTTGTCTCAAGTTTATACAGTCAAGTGTTACATATTCACAATACGCCTATACATATGCGTGACCTATCCCCGCTTCCTATTAAAATTAGCTCCGAGAGGTCATTGCCATAGTCTCCTCTCAACTGCGCTTGCGCAGGGCCTCTTTATGGTGGTCGTCTGGTGGTCGCAGAGATGAAGGGAGATGACTCCTCTTCGTCACCGCTAGTAACCTTTTTTCTTGCGCAGGCTCAGTGATTTCTTGGTATTCACCCAAGCCGCAAGACCGGTCTTAGCTGGCTCTTGGGGCCTGCTCCTGCTTCTTATCGGGAGCTGTCTCTACCTCATTGGCTGGTCCTTGGGACCAGCTCTTCGTATCAAAGACTGCCTTTGCCTCAGCTAATTTCAACAATGTAAGCGCTAAACATCATCTCTCATCCCCCTTTATTATGTCTACTGAGATTCTTTTGACTCCCCTTGTCTCATCAGTCCAATCCATTGTTTGAGGTTTTGAGCTGCTCCTATAAAGGTCGGACCAGCAAGCCACAACCGATAATCTACAGGTGACACCACGCAACCGTTCCCGGAAATGCTCGTCATTAATTTGTTAGTCTTGGGTTCGGGGAGACGACAAATTGCCTCTTTGCTCTCAGTTCCTAATTGTCTCTGTCCTTTTAGGATTTTAAAACTCAAATAAGTTTCTTCTTTCTGGGTTATTTGGGTTTTTTCTTTTGACGCTCGCTATCCACTGATTCCCAAAGAGTTCAAAAAGTTAGTAGTTAACTTTGTGCATTGTTCTTCCATCTCAGCTACAATTAACAGATCATCCATACATTTCAACAAGATTTCTTGATTATTTTCTTTCTTCCAAAGCTCTAATTCTCGTGCCAATGGATTTCCAAAAATGGTAAGACTATTCTTAAAGCCTTTGAGGCAAGACTGTCCGTGTATACTGTCTTTTTCTCCCAGTCTCAGGATTTTCCCATTCAAAAGCAAAAAGCTCTTGACTGTTGGGATCCAAGGGAATACAGAAAAAGGCATCTTTTCAGTCTAACACTGTGAACCGTTCTCGTCTCTCTGTTAGGGTTGTTAACAAAGTATAAGGATTTGCTACTACCGGATGAATATCTTGTACTATTTGATTTATTGCTCTGAGGTGTTGAACTAATCTATAATCTTTTTCATTAGCCTTTTAACAGGCAAGGTCGGGGTGTTATATTTGGATTCACATTCTGTTAACAATTTATATCTTAAAAATTTTTGTATTATCAATACTAACCCTTTCCGGCTTTCCGGTTTTAGGGGGTATGGCTTAATTCTTAGCGGATTCGATCCTGGCTTTACATCAAGTCTCACAGGTTCTGCTTTTTGGATTTACCGGGACCTTCCCAGTCCAGACGATTGGAATTACAGCATTATACTTTGACTGGTATGATCTTCTGCTTTCGGTAACCATCCTGTAACAACAAAGCCACTGCTTCGATACATTTAGTTTCTGGAATTAAAATTTTAATCTCTCCATTTTTTAATTTAATTTCTGCCTCTAAGTTCTCCAGTAGATCTCCCCTTAACAGGAGTTTAGGAGAATTTGGCACATACAAAAACTGCTGAGTGACCCGTTGCTTTCCTAATTTCATTGTTAAAGATTTAAAGAAGGGTCTAGTTTCTCGTTCACTTGTTGCACCAACACCACCAATTTCTTCAAAACTTAACTCTCCCTCTAAGGTATTTAAAAGTGAAAAGGTGACTCTAGCGTCAATTCATATTCAATTTTCTGTTCTCCCAGTTTAGCTGTAACCAGAGCTTCTGCTGGGGGAGTCCCCTCCGGTCCCCGTCAGCTGCGTTCACTTAAAAAGAACAACTCTACCTATGGCACTTCGTTCCATTTACTCTCTCTCCTACAAAACAACAGTAATTGCAATATAGTATTATAACTCAAAGTTCTGTTTGTTTCCCATTTTTCCTGCAATTCACCCCAGTGTGCCAATAAACATCCCAACGGTGATGCTTTTGGTATCTTTTCATCAGCAGTTCTATTTCCTGCACTCTTATTCTTAAACAATTTTGCTAGTGCCATTATACTTGTATACATTCAAATCCCAAATACCAAACAAACGCAAATGACAGTTGTCCCAAATAATACACAAAGTCCAACCCAGCAATAGCTTTCGCTTACGACTTAGGGGCAGACGCCTAGGCTTCCACTGCAAACGGGTACCCTCCAAGCCCCAACCCTGCGAAGCTTTCGCCGCGCCTCACGAGCAGGCTTTCCAAACAAATTCCAAAGCAGCAGCGCCTTACCTTTTTTCCAGGGAACGCCGCGAGGAGCTTTGTGAGTCGAGGGCGATGGTTCTCCCCGAGAATACCTCGGCGCCGGCCGGAGTTCGATCGACACTCGATCTCGTCCAGTCTCACTCGCAAGGTCCCGTCTGGGTCGCCAAAACCGTTACCGAAATCCGGAATAGAACTCCTTAACACCAACGTGAAGTTAAGAAGCGGGCACTTCGTTTATCGCAGCGCTGGGGACACGGGGGATCGCTCCTCCAAAGGCGTGTCCCACTTAGTATCAAAATCCGTCAGTTTTTACAGACTTTTTCTGTCAGGTCATTGTTACGTAAGCTCTTTCCATAAAAAGGCATACTATGCTCGTTCTTAAATTTAACCTTTCTAAGGATTGGTCCTTTGATTATATAACCTTATCAATATTCTTATTTAAAAACAATCATTGGTCAGTTACACTTAGCTCTACTGACTGGAATCTTCGATACTCAAATCAAGATGGGAAGGGTAAGGGGGTTTCCAAGCAGCAAACTGGCGTCCACGACGGTTTCCTTCGTTTCTTGAAACGGAACATAGAAAAACCTGTAACTTCCTGGTGAGGTTTCTAGGGTTGGCTATTTCCAACCTTAACAATATTAAGGTTCCGATAGTCACACGTAACGCAGTTCCTAAAGTTTCTATGGCTACGTTTCAAACGTAACAATCCTATACGTTACGCTTCACAATTTTACTTCTTAATCAAACCTAACTCTTCTATGTGATTAAATTTTGATTTCTTTACCAGAATATTTGCAACAGCTGGAGCCCAGCGGGAACAGGGGGGGCACGGCCCGACCCCCCCCAGCACCTCACCTGGGCTCCCTCACGGCCCCTCGCGCCGTGCAAAGGGAGCGCAAACGCAGCCCGGAGGGCAACGGGGCCGGCCGGCCGGTGTCCGTTCGGTCAGTCGCGCGCCTAACGAGTCCTGCCAGCGAGTCCGCTCCGGGGCTCGGGGCCCCCCCCGACGCTCCCCCTGCCCCTGGGACACCTCTGATAGCATATTTCCATACATTCTCTATGGCACGTCTAAATAGCGTTGGATGGTTTTAATATTTTGTACCAGCCGTGGAAACTGGTTTGCTGCTAGGTGACTGTAAAAGTGAGATTTAGTAAATAATTATTAGAAATCTTACACTAACACGATGACTGAAACAATAGACAAAAGTATAGCCAAGCAATTAACTAGCAGAGGTAGGTACTCCTAAGTTTTGCAGTTCTTTGCTCTTATGGCTAGATGAGAACAATGCTGAAACTGACCGCATGCGATTGAAACTGCGTTAAGCTTCAAGATCAAAGAACCAAGGGCAAGAATAAAGACTTCAAGGACAGCCAGCAAGAACTTCAAATGGGTCGGTGGTCGCAAAAGGAGCCCTTCGTCTCAAATGGATCCTTCATTGCGCGTGATCGGATGTAGGCAGTGCTATGATAATCAGTTGCCATCATTTTTATGTATACGTATGCTAATCTGATTCATATGCAATTAGTTAGTCTATATGACCCGTTTGTGCTAAAGCTGTGGCACGCACGCTAGGTGGAACTATCCCCCGTGCATCCAGCGCTGCAATGAAGAATGCCTGCTTTCTAAAACGCCAAAACGAGCCTTCGAGAGTTTCTTGGACCGGCTTTTCAGTATCAGAGGTACAAGGGAGGAAAGGAAAAAAAAAAAAGCAGCGGTGTGGGAAAGAGAGGGGGCCAGGGGAGGGGCAGGGAGGGACCAGAACGCAGAAGAGGGGAGAGAGAGACAGGGCCCCGAGGGCCCGGGGCTCACCACAGCTCTCTTTCTTGGCGCTGCCAGCAGACTTTGCCAGTTCAGACGCTTCTTTCGGCTCCTCTCCCGCTCCCCTCCTCTTCCGTAACTCCAGCTGCACGGCCGTCCTCCCCCTAGGAGAACACGCGTCTCACAGGTCTTGCAAGACGAGGCTTCCTAGGCACGGAGCCTCGCTGGCCCGCACGCCACGCGGCCGTACCGCACCGTCGGTGCTGCGTACGGACCCTGCGGTGCACCCTGGCGGTCTGACCTGCTGTGGACTACGAAGAGGGATCCTTCCACACGCGGAGAGGCAGGCTCTCTCTTGCCTGCAGCGGGAGGCGGCTGCCGGCCGGCCTTCCATTTCTTCTTCTCTGCCTTTCTCTGGCCTCTCCAGCTTCAGCCGCAGCAGCTCCTGCCCACAGCCGGTAAGTGCCCCGCCTGCCCCTTTGTGCTCCCGCGCCGCGCCGCGCCGCGCGGAGAGGGAGGCCAGGCAGAGACAGCCCATGCAAGCTTTCCTTTCCGGCGGCGTTTCCTTACCGGGAGGAAGCAACGAGCGCGGCGGCACCTCCCGCCGGCGCCGCATTGCCGGTACCGTCGGACGGCACGTGCGGGACGGGGGCAGCCCCGCGCACTCGCAGCCTCCGAGCTGCAGTACCGAACATTGGTCGCAGGGTGGCAGCGGCGAGCGCTTGGCACGAGGCGCCAGCGCGGCTCCCCAGCGGCAGTACCGAACATTGGTCACGAGGTGGCGGAAGAGAGCGGCGGCGAAAGGCGCCGCCAGCGCGCATGCGCGGATCCCGAGCTGCTTGTGCCGCGTTCTGGTTGCCAGGCAACAGCAGGAGGGCGGCAAAACGCGCCACCGCGCATGCGCGGCTCCCGAAAGGCAGGACCGCCTTCTGGTTGCTAGGCAACAGCACGAGCGCCGTAAACCGCCCCACCGCGCATGCGCGGCTGCCCAGGCGTCGTGTCGCGCTACGGTTGCTAGGCAACAGCGGCGAGCGCCGTAAAAGGCGCGCCGCGCATGCGCCCCTCCGACCTGCCGTACAGCGTCTCCGTTGCTAGGCAACAGCACGAGCGCCGTAAACCGCGCCACCGCGCATGCGCGGTTGCCCAGGCGTCGTGTCGCGCTACGGTTGCTAGGCAACAGCGGCGAGCGCCGTAAAAGGCGCACCGCGCATGCGCGGTTTCCGACCTGCCTTACAGCATCCTCGTTGCTAGGCAACAGCGGGGTCCAGCCACACGCGCCACCGCGCATGCGCGCCTCCCGAACGCCAGTTCCCACCTTCGCTCGCCGGGCAGCAGCACCCCCGCAACGACCCTCTTCTGAGCATCAGCTGGATGAGACGCCACTGACAGCTCAGCCCAGTAGAGACCAGCCGCAGGCGGCCACTACTTACTGGGGGCACAGGGCTTACGTTTCCCTGCCCTTTCCCCACTCGCAGCCCGGGCAGTCCTCTTCATTGCCTCCGTTCCAAAAAGCACCCGAGTGGCTGGAGCCTTTACAGCAGTCAAGCGCAAACAACAGACAATGCGGGCGGTCGCTTCTGTCCCTGCCCCCCCACCCCATTCTCTAGAGAGGAGAAGCAGCACAGGGAACCTGCAAACAGCAGGGGGGGTTGCCCTGGACCAAGCCCCAGGGACTGCTGTATCCGTCTGCACGTGGCATCAGGGTTGTGGGAGGGACAGCAGCCAGTCAACAGATGCTGGCGAGAGATTTAAAAACAAACAAACAAAAAAAAATAACGCCTGGTTCAGGTGACAGCCTGAAGGCAGGCCACGAGAGACCCAAAGCTGCTTCGTGCCAGAGGGGCAGCTCTGTTCAGCAGGAAACGGCGCGTCCCAGCGGACCAGATGCGAGCGGCCGACCTGCAAGTGAGCGATACCCTGGCGATCCTGGGGCTCTCTTGGGGTGGGCGCACCTTTCCTCACCTCTGTGCTATCACAACTCTGCTCTCCTAATCCTGCACGCACGCAAGGCTTCTTGGGCGGGGCTTGTCTCTTATCGAAGAGACGCTGCACGGTGTTACTTACCGCCCTGCCCTCCGGCGTGCAAGGTAATTAGACGGGAAGCAGGGAAAGCAAAAGAGGCGCGTCGGGATATTAGATGTCCTCAGCAGATGACCGTAGAGCCCTCGAGGTTCCATCTTTGCTCCCTACAGGAGCGTGGCTCCGCACTCCTTGCCGCTCCCGCCAGCAAGCGTCACAATTGCCCTTTGCTGCCTGCAACGCGCAGTACCTGCACGGCCCGAGTACTGCTGCTTACGGAGCAAGAGGCGCTCGCTATAAAGCGGCAATGAAGAACGAGGACGGCCCGTCAAGACGGCAGGAGGAACACAGAGAGCCTCCAGCATTAGCCAGGCAGGGCTTCCAACTCACCTCGTGCCGTGGTTTAACGCCAGCCGGCAACGAAGCCCCACGCGACCGCTCGCTCGCTCCCCCCGCCCCCAGTGGGACGGGGAGACAATCGGAAGGGCGGAAGTGGGAAAACTCGTGGCTTGAAACAAAAACAGTTGAATCATTAAAAAGAAATAACAACAACAACTTGTAAGGAAAAGAAGAAAAAAAATGACAGAGAATGGGGTGCAGGCAGCACGCCAGGGGTCTGAAGCCTGACGGATGATGGGGGGGGTGGGTGTGTGGAATACGGAGGAGGGAAAGGCGGGGGGGGGGGGGCAGGAGATAGGAGAGCAGGGGATGCGGGGGGAAACAACTCGCGTGGGTGAAGGGGGCGGGCCGGAGCAACAGGGGGGCATATGGGGGAGAAACACACACGGCGGGAGGGTAGGGGAGGGTACAAAGGTGCACGGGGGGACACGGGTGGGGATGACCTACCCCAGGGAGTCCACCCGGGATGATCCACAGCAGGTAACTCACCTGGGATAACCCGCAACAGAGAATCCACACCGGGAGGACCCCCAGCAATGCCCCTCAAACTGCCTGTGCTTCACCCCCAATCTTCCCCAAACTGGGGAGTTTTCTGCTTTTTCAAAATACTCAGTTTGGGGTGTGTTTCAGTGCTTTTCCACAACATAAAAAGGGGAGATCTTTTGGTTGTGGTTTTGTGCATGAAAATGGGGTGGGTTTTTTTGCTTTCCAGCTGCACAAATCCAGGCGGATTTGGCTTTCCCAGGAGTCCCAAATTCGTTCGGTTTTTTCCGTTGCAGACCCAGAATCAGGGGGTTTGGGGTTGTCCTGGTTTCGGCTGGAATAAAGTTAATTTTCTCCTGAGTAGCCAGTACAGGGCCATTTTGGATTTAGGATGAGAACAATGTTGACAACACACCGACGCTTTAGTTGTTGCTAAGCAGTGTTTATACTAAGTCAAGGACCTTCCAGCTTCTCATACCGCCCTGCCAGCGGAGGCTGGGGGTGCACAAGAAGAGTCGCTGAGCTAAAGGAGGATTCCAGGTAAACAGGTCAGCTCGAAATACACCACCTCCTTTAAAAGTTAAGAGCGATTTGAACGCTTAAAATCAGCATTTAGGCTAATCGATACCATTTTGAACACCTTCTTAGCATACAAGTAAACACTCTTGCCGGTGTTGGAAAACGTCTCCTCCCTTCCTTACAGCACTGCTGCAGGGAGATAACCCTGGGAGGCTGCGGGACGAGGTCGTACGCAATCAGAATCTACGCTTACGGATCCACCGCAACAGCTACAGCCCTTGCGCTGCTGCTGCTGCTTTGCATCTTGCTCGTTTGGTGAATAAAGCTGAAAGTGAAGTGGAAAACTTCAAAGAGCAAAATGAAAAATAAAGAATGAATCTCAATAATTCACTTTACACTAAAAGGGTGTGCCCATGTTTATATACATCCAATAAAAATACATTATTGAAGCAGTAACTCACCAAAACCACCTCAGGACTCACTAGTTACAAGGCTGCTGATTCTTCCTGGGAAAACCTGGAAAACACACGGAAGCGACGCCAGTTTGTCCTGTTTTGTCCGCGTCTCTTCTTTGACCTTGATTGCTTTTAGTACAGGTGCTAGTTATCTCAGTAAGGTTGTCGAGTACTCCTATAAGATATTTAAAAAAACTCATTGACTGCAGAAGCATAAAGCTTTTATCGTGAAAACAAAGCCCGTTTCTTCCGAACAGCTGAACTCTTACGAACAGTTTCTCCCCTCTTTTAGTACAAAATTATTTTCACGGTATCATTTACTAGTAAGCGCACGGAAACAGAAGATTACATGCTTTTAGGAAGAGGAAATAGACAGAGGGAAGTCAACCTGGCGTAGGCGTAACGTGCTCCAGAACAGACCTTAGTTTTAGTATTCGTATTAAAATATTTCACAGAAAAAATGTGGAAGGAGAGTTGGCACGTTCTTAATGTTAACTTTAAAGTCCATACTACAAGTACCTTTGGAAAAATGCAGACACACATCGTAGGCGTACCTTGTACTTGCAGACCACTACGGAATCTTTCCATCCGTCTTGTACTTTCACGGCAGAAGAAAGGGCAACCACGGTGAAATGGTGGCAGCTGACATCCACCTGAGAGAGGGGGAGAAAAAACCCCCAACAAACGAAAAAACAAAACAAAACTTTAGCATAAAACCGGGTAGGAATCCAAAGCTGCCTTTTTTTGTGAAGGTTTGTGAAGACAGTACGACTGAGCAGAGCAAAAAGTATTTTTGCATCATCTTCGGTACAGCTGTTGACACAGGCCACTAAAGCTTTTGCATTTTTCAGACAACCGTGCCTTTATTTTTTTTTTTTTTTTTTTTTTTTGACTCATTGGTAACTTTAGTTTCACTAGAACTCACTTTCCTAGATACACGCAGGTGACAGACAGAGAGACCTACATACATTTTCTCAAGCCTTAGTATAGCCAAGACTTCATCACCCTATATGTCCTAAGTCGAGTGTTTTTGCTAAAGGGCACAGCAACACATCTGTCCTTGTGAACTGCCTCGTTGCAAAAAAGGAATGATTTTTTCCAGGCCGTTGCTCCAAACGGTCAAGATCTTTCAAAACCGCAGTTGTGCCACCAAACCCGCTCAGGGTCCCTCCTAGCTTTTGACTGCCCTGAGATTTAACAGGCACGCGCTCCATTCCATCTTCCAACAGCAAAAATACGTTAACGCTCTCGGACCCAGAGCACAACCCTACGGATGTCCACACACACACCCCTTGCCGTTTTCACGAGGAGCCACCGAGCATCCCTGCCAGCACAGCTGCACGCGCCAGATCGGTTTCACCTACGCCGCCAGTTACCGGTTTCGGTGAACGTAGTTTCTGACGCTTTAAACCGAAAACCGTATCTCGATGCTTCGCCACAGTAGAAACGACCCATCGCTAGAATGCTACAAAAACGCAGTAACACAAATTGCAAACCCACAGCAGCAACAGCTCCAGAAATATTTAGACCAGGAACAAGGGAGAAAAATAAAACAGCTTCATCTCACGCACAGGGGAGCGGCAGGCAGAGAAAAGGGTCGGCATTCTGAGCCCTTACAGAAAACGGGCATTCTCCTTCCGTTCCTCAGCCCGTCCGTTAAGGTCTCAATACCGCAACGCTACTACGGCAACGTCGAGAGTAGGGAACAACAGCCCTGCCGCTGGACTTGCCATTGACCCATGCTATTTACGTAGCAGGATGCGTACGCAGAGGGACGCGTTTTGCCACACGCAACCCTGAACTTCCTGAAAATTTACGTTTACCAAAAAAAAGCCATTTGGAACATATTGCCAAACAACATTTGGCAATAAAGCTTTGATGCGTTTGACACACGCAAATTTTTGGTCACTTGCTATTTGCTTCCTGTTGCTGCCGCTGTTCTTCCTTCAGAAATTCTACTTGTAGCCAAGTTATTCACTACTGGTTCAAGCATTTGCCTTCCTGGTATTACCAGCACATTCACAGAGGCAAGTAACTTAATTGCTCTTCTACGATTATCCAAATGACAATTACAGCCATGAAAGAGAAGGAGAGGTCAGGCAGCAGAAGAGCTCTGCAGGCTGGCACCAGTCAATAATGCACTCTTTAAAAACAAGCAACAACAAAACAAAACCGTGACCCTGTATCCTTTTTTTTTTTTTTTTTTTTTCTTTCAGAGCTCATCCCTGCCTCAGCATTTTGTCTCGTCAGAGCATGAAGCGCAGGTGATCCGTACCCTAACGACTTCTGCGTGTGATGAACGCCTGTTCAGAAATAGTCCAGATCTGCAAGACTGGGGTCATTTTTTTATGGTTTTAATCATCATAACTCAGATTTTATTTACTCACGCATTTGTGGGGAAACTAATTCACTTTTAGACACTGCCTCTCCTTTTTCTTTGGGGGGGGGGGGGGGGGGTGGGGTGGAATGTACTAGAGACTGAAAAAAATTACGATTCAGAGCTCCCAACCATGAGGGAGTGGTGGAGAAAGCAATGAAAGCAAAGACCAACAGCAGCAACATTAACTGAAAGTTGGCTTTAATTCCGATCACGTACTTAAGCGACTCTCCAAGTCTACGCCTCGGTCCGACTAGTCCTTTTTTGGAAGGACAAACTTTTTTACTTAAAAGGCCTAGACTGAAGACTCTGCTGAACGGAATGGGGATTGTGCCACGGGACAACACGCCATCACCACTCTTAATGGGGAAGAAAAAAAAAAAAAAATACAAATAAAAATCAAGTTTAAGTACCAGTTTCCATCATGTTTCACCCATTACATTTCTACTGGCATCTAGGTGCTCAAAAGTGAACTACAGGGACACCACATATTCCTAAAAATTCAGTTATACATAAAAAAATAAAAGGCTATCTCCAACTTGCCCATAAAATCAGTATGAACAGAGAGAAGAGAAACACTCGACCCTAAAGAAGCTAACAGGCAGCTCTGAATTTACCAGACAGGAAATTTCGTTCTTTCACCTGAAACAAAAACATATCAAGGGACCAGTTCAGGAACAGGGCACGATCTGTTAACAGCAATTTTTCCATCAGCTCTTCTGCACTAGCAGCAAATTTGCCTTTTCTGTGGGTTTAACGTGGAGCATCTGTAGTGCCCTCGAACTCGCAAGTGTTTCTCTCCGCTCCCCCAGCCCGATACGTGCGATTACCTGAGCGGCAAGCGGAATTAACCACGCAGGATTTTCTTCGTGTGACGCGGAAGGTGACACTGGGAAAAGAGGAGACAAAGAAATGAACCTGCTTGTCACACCCAGCCAACGGTGAAAAGACAGGGGAGGATTCTGCCGGAAGGGCTCTGCACCCCAGGAGCTCCCACCGGCCGGTTTCTCTCCCCTTTGCCCGGTACCGAGGGGACGACGACACCTCGCCCGCGCCCCCTCGCGGGGGGGGGGGGGGGGGGGCTGCCCCAGGAGAGCCGGGGGACCCCCACCTCGCTTCCGCCCGCGGGAACGGACCGGGCGAGACCCTCCACGCAGAGAGAGGAGCGTGGCGTGGATCGCATCCCCGAGGGAAGAGGCCGGGCTCCCTGCTGGCAGAAGGACAACTCACCTCCCTGCTGCTCGGAGCCGCTCGCTGCGGACAGCCCTGCCTGCGCCCGGCCGCTCTTCGGCCGTGCTGGGAGCACGGTCCGGCCGACGGACGCTCCAGCGAAAAGACGCTCCAGCTCATCGCGGCTCCTGCTCGTCACAGCCGCAGGTAATTTTGCCTCTGGCTAACGCACGCTCCAGACAGCGGACACCCCGCCTCGTTCCAGCTCCCGCTTGCTACAGTTCTGGCTCACTGAAGCCCCAGCTCCGCACTGAAGCTCCGGCTGATTTCAGCTGCTTCTCCTTACAAGCTCCAGCTATGTGCAACGGCCTGGGCTTTCCATAAGGTTGTATATCAACTGCTGTCAAAACCGGAGCATTAGGATTAAACATCAGAGTTACACGCCGTATAAATATGCGTTAGTTTGGGCGATTAATTACTGAACAACTATTCTGAGCCGTGCAGAAAGAAGAGCTGGACTCAAAGAGGGCACGTGGGGTCTGAAAAGCGCCTTTCCCCCCCCACAGACCATCGCAGATGTTGAGTTCGGCCGGCTGCGTGCCGGCCTCCCGAACTTCGGCGTCCGACACAACCAGACCCCCATCTCCGGGGAGGGTCCACGCGCCCTGCCCACCCCCTGCTTCCCCCCGCAGCTCCCCACACCCTCCCACCCGCCTGCCAAACCAGCCAAGCCGGCTCCCGCTTTTGGCCCCCACGCCGGCTGACTCGGGGCCCATTTGGGAGCCAAAAAACCCGGCTGCCGAGCCTGTTCTCAAGGCCCAAAAACGCAGGGCCGGACCTCTGTTTCTGGGCCCAAAGCCGCGCAGCAGCTCGGTCTGTTTCCGAGCCCCAAAATCAGCCAGGCGAGCCTGTTGTCAAGCCCCAGGAACAGAAAACTTGTTCTCCATTTCTGACCCTGCAGCGCCCACGGGCGACGCCGAGCGTAGCCACCCCACAGCCCTGCACCCCCGGGGCCCCACGCGCAGTTTTGGGGAGTGCTCGGGACCGGCGGAGGGCCCGGCCCCACGCCTCGGCGGGGCAGCCCCAGCACAGGCAGGGCGTCGCTTCACGATTGCCGTTTCAGGCTTTATTTCCCCGCCATGGCCGGCACGGCCAGGCCCCCACCCCAAACCCCCGAGCCGAAGCACCCCCGCGGGTAGCCGGGCCCAGCCACCCGGAAAACAAGAAAACCAAAGAGGGAACAAGACAGAGAACGTGGGGAAAGGCAAGGAGACGGACACAGAAACAGAGAGAGCACGAGAGGGATAGGGAGCAGGACAGAGAGATGGAGCAAGAAAGGAAAAAGGGACGGGAGGCAGAACCAAGGGAAAGAGACACAAGGACGGGGAGCAGGACAAAGGGACGGAAGAGAAAAAAAAAAAAAACAGCGACGGGCTGCAGGACAGAGATGAAGGGATTAAATAGACACAGGGAGCACGACAGAAGGACAGAGAGAGACAAAAGGGACAAAGAGCAGGCCAGCAGCGGAGGGGAGAAAACCAACTGCGATGGGCAGTGGGAGAGAGATACAGAAAAAGAAAAAATACTGAGGAACAGAAAAAAGAAAGAAGAGACAGCTAGCTAGACAGGGGTACACAGTTAGAAAGGACGGGAGAGGGAACGGGGCAGAGAGAGACAGACAGAAAAGGTAGCGAAAGAAAGCAAGGCAGAGGGACAGCAAGGCGGGGCGGGGGGGAAGCGACAGGGGTCTGGACAGAGATGGAGAAATAAGCAGCAGGGACAGAGGAAAAGAGACAGAAAGAGGGACAGGGAACATGGCAGAGAAGGACAAATCAGGACAGCGGCAGGACGGAGATAAAAAACTGGGACGGTCCTCAGGACAGAGAGGAATACAAATACGAGCAGGGAGCGGGACAAAGGGATACAGCGAGAAACGACGGGACAGGAAGCAAGACAGAGCGACAGACAAGAACAATGACAACGAGAGAGAGAGAGAGAGACAGCGAGAGACAGCGAGAGAGACAGAGACCGTGAGAAGCACAGGGGGTTGGGGAATTTAGAAAGAGAAGTATCAGGAGCCCTGCAGAGAGAGGAAGGGTGAATAAAAAAGGGGCAGGAAGCAGCACAAAGGGTCAGAGAGAGTAAGAGATGAACAGGAAGGAGGACGGGGACAGTGAGATCCAGAATGACAAAAATAAACAGCAACAGCGAGCAAGACAAAGGGATAGAGAGAGCAAGAGAAAGTAGAAAGAAGAGAGATAGGAAGGCAGGGACACAGAGCGGCACATACAGGCGCAGAGAGAAAAAGAACGCCAGGGAACAGGCCAGAGAAATTGGGAGGCGGGGAAAGAGGTGGATGCAGATCAGGACAAGGAGATGGAAAAGGAAAAAACAGCGACTGGCTGCAGGAGAAAGACGGGGGGGCGGCGGGGGGGGGGGGAAGAGGGAGAGGGAGCAGGACAAGAACGCAGAGAGGAAAAGGAAGGGGGGCAGTCGAACAAGAGAGAGAAAGGGGGAGAGGAAGAGGGAGCAGGACAAGAGAATAGACAGAAGAGGAGAGGTACAGGGAAGAAAAAAAAAAAACCAAAAAAACCCACAAACACCACCCAAAAAACCCCAAACGTCACAGCAGCATGGGAAAGCGAGGGGGCCAGGAGAGGGGGAAGGAGGGACCGGGACGCACAAGAGGAGCGACAGGGCCTCGAGGGCCCAGGACTCACCACAGCTCTCGCTCTTGGAGCTGCCAGGAGACCTTGCCAGCTCAGACGCTTCTTTCTCCTTCTCTCCTCCCTTCCTCTTCTGCAACTCCCGTCGCTTGGCTGTCCTCCACGTAACGGAACACGCGAGCGTCTCACAGCTCTTACGAGATGAGGCCTCCTAGACGCGTAGCCTCGCTCGCTCGCTACGTAGCCGTACCCCGCTGCTGGTCGTGCATACGGACCCTGGCGGTCTGACCTGCTGCGGACTACGAGGAGGGATGCTCCCACACCCGGAGAGGCAGGCTCTCTCTTGCCTGCAGCGGGAGGCAGCTGCCAGCCAGACGGCCTTCCGCTTCTTCTTCTTTACCTTTCTGTGGCCTCTCCAGCTTCCGCAGCTCCCGCCCACAGCCAGTAAGCGCTCCGCCTTGTCCCTCTGCGCTCCCGCGCCGCGAGGAGAGGGAGGCCAGGCAGAGACAGCCCACGCAAGCCTGAGGCTGCTGCAGTCAACGGCATCCCCAGGGGATGAACGGACAACCGCACCCACAGCGTGGCCTCTGGGAGAGGGAAAGAGGCAGCAGTGACCGTTAGTACCGCAGCTCGACCCTGGCCGGAGCCCCTCCTTCCGCAGGGGCTTCCGCAGACGCCGCTCGTTCCCCGCGCCGCTGCTAACGGCACCCCCGTTAAGGGAGACTCGAGACCACCGCAGGGCCAGCTTGCTGCCCTCGCGACAGGGCTCGGGGGCTGCCTGCGGCTACACCGCAGGCTTCAGGGGAGGGGCTGGAGCTGGGGGCAGCCGCACGGCCCGAGCGGGGCCGGGGGAGCTCTGGCGACTCGGGCAGGCGCCCGCTGGCCGCGCCTGGGGGGTGCCCGCCTCCGTCCCCTCTTCCCTTCTACCGGCTCGCTCTCGGGGAACTCCCCGGCGCTGCCCTGGCCCGGCTCGCCTCCGGCGGACCGGCAGCCTGCCGCGGCGGCCGCTTCGCAGCTTCCCGTCCCGCCAGCCCCGGGCGGCCAGCGGGCAGGAGGCACCCCTCGCCCCCGCCCCCGCCCCCGCCGGAGGGGATCGCTCGCCTCACCCGCGGTCCCGGCGCTCGCCCGCTGCCGCCGAGACCCGCGCGCCGCCACGCTGCTCCCGGGGACCGCGCATGCGCCGGAGGGGCCGGAGCCGGCGCGCGAACGCCGGGCTGCCCCACGCGCAGGACGGCGCATGCGCCCGGGAGGGCTGGTCGGGGAGCGGGCGCAGCGGGAAGCCCGCGGAAAACCACGCGAAACCGGCAACGCTCCTGAGTCTGACCTGGTCGCACTCCGGGGGCCGCGGCGGCGGCGGCAGCAGCAGCAGCAGCAGCGAGGACTACGCCGCGCCAGAGAGCCACGCGGCTGCCCGGCCGCCGAGTCCGCGGAAACTACAGCTCCCGGCATGCCCCGAGGGGACGCCGCTTCCGTTTCCGCCCACCCCCACGCCGGCGCAGCCGCAGTCCCCGCCGAGCCCCCAGCGCCGCTCCGGGCAGCTCCGGCGCGCTCCCGCCGCCCGCCGCCGGCTCCGGACAGTCCCCGCCGCCGGCTACCGCCACGGCGCGGCACCCCCCGCCCGGCTCCGGCTCCGGTCAGTCCCCGCCGCCGCCGCCGCCCCGGCACGGCGCGGCACCCCCCGCCCGGCTCCGGGCAGCGCCCGCCGCCGCCGCCGCTCCGGCACGGCGCGGCGCGGCCCCGCCCCGCTGCCGCTCCGCGCGTCCGGCACGGACCCCGCCGTCCTCCTCGGGGCTTTCCCCGGGACCCGCCGGGCGATTGCGCAAGCCCCGCCACGGGGCCCGGGCCCCCCCCCGGCCCACGTGCTCCCGGCCCCCCGCGAGCCCCCAGGGCCCCGGCCCCCGCCCCGGCCTCGGCACAGGCGGCCCCCACCTCCCCCGGGCCACCCCCGCCTAGGGACGGTCGCGGTCCGAGGGGCGCCCGGCCCCGCTCACCTTCTCCCGAGGGGCAGCCGCAGCCCGGCCACCGCTCCGCTCCTGCCTGGGCTCCCACCGGCCCCGCCGCGGCCCCTCCCCCGGCAGCCCCCCCTTTCCAGGGAGGGGCCGTCGCCATCAGCCTCACTGCCCGCACCTGGGGCTCCTCCAGCCCCGGCCCGCAGCTGCGGTACCGAAATCCCGAATAAAACTCCACAACACCCATGGGAAGTTCAGAAGCAGGCGCTTCGTTTATGGAATGAAAGATGTCAAAGTAAGATGACTCTTGGCGAGCTGTTCACTGGGGTAAAAATACAGATTTTAATACCCGTCTTATTTTAGTTCTAAGACTTGGCAATTGCCAGGTATCATCTTTTCGATTTACCCAGGTCCACCGCCGAGGCCACAAGGGAGATTTCTTCCAGAGAGAGGAGGGAGTTATTAAGTCTAAAGTCCATTATTTGCTTTTGTCCTTCAGGAAAAGGCGAGTGGATCGTATATCATCACTATTCACCCAAACAGTTAACCCTAAACTTTTCACCTGTCCTTTACTACAGTCAATTCCAAGCTAATTTTTTTCCACTATTAAGAGGGGACCCAGGATCATTTAAAATATTATTCTACTTTCTACAAATACATCCCCCATCTTAGAGCTTTAGCTACTAGAGAAAGTCTTTGGATTTGGGGGTCAGAGGAGTTGCGAGTCTAAACTTTCATACCCTTCTCTTTAGGATGTGTGATTTTTCTCTCTTTGTCTAAACCAATCTAAATTTCCATAGATGGTCCTGACTCTGGGTGGATCTAACAAGGATCCTGGAACTCCAGTAAATTCTAAACATCGTTTTATATTTTAAATAGGATCCCAAGTTCCTTTTCGCACTTGTCTCTACGGTTTTGGCAGCTGACCGCCCCAAGGGGTGTTTGTACAAGTCTCTCCCGAAGGGCGATAAATTAATTCTTTTGTCCGTGAGGTGGATGGTTTGGTAATGTTATAATTCAAAATGCTATAATTCCTTCTTTCAAATTTAAAAAAATAATTGCCTTTTAAATCCATCCAATTTAATTTGCTAAAATGATTCTCATTGTTCTACGTCTTTTCTCAAGTTTTGGTTAAATTCAATGTCAGTATTCTCCACGGAACTAGATTTTCATCTGACTTTGGAATCGGAAGGCAGGCTGTTATCGAGGTTAAATTTTGTGTCTTTACAAAACTTTGAATCAATTCCAAAACTAGAATTTTTTTTTTTTTTAATCAAAATTACAGAAACGGTTAATATCAAGATTAATAGCTCAAACAATAATTGTTTCATTTTGTTTATCTTGTGTTTAGAACCCCTCAAAAAAAATACTTAAACCCTATAACACACAAAAAGATTACTGCCCTTGACAATATTCCTAATAGCAACCCCAATATTATAAACTTTACACAATTGTTTTCCCAAAGAGATAACGTGAAACTTACTTACAGGTTTTCAGTTTCAAAGGGCCAGTTTCTTTAGACTTCCAATTCCCTGTTGGTGCTTTCTTTAGTCTTGAATAATGAAGCCAAGGTTCTTCTCCCAGACCTTTACTGCTGTAAGTGTTGTTAAAATGACTCGATAGGGTCCTTTCCGCTTCTCAGTGATTTTATATATATTCAATCTCCTGGTCGGAAGGGATGCGCTGCTACGTCCAATTCTAAGGGTCCAGCTGCGGAGACATACTGACGACGTTCTTGAAAAGAATTTCTTAAAGAAATCATAACACCTTTTAAAAACATATCTCCAAAGCCACTCCAGATACTCAGAACATAGGTCTCTTGATACGGTCTTTCATATAACATTGCATAATGACTTAAATTTTCTTTCTCTTCTGGCTATACTCTGATTCTTAATAGAGCCATGGGTAAGGCTTTAACCCATATGAGTGAGTGAGGTTTCCTGACAAATTTTACTCAACTGTTGCTTAAGGGTATAGTTCATTCTCTTTCTTCCCCCCCCCCCCCCCCCCCGCCCCCCCTTGCTTGTGGTCTATATGGGGTGTGATAGTCTCAATCTATAGATAATACTTTGCTCAACTTGTCTCATCATCTTTGCTATAAAATGAGGGCCATTGTCAGATGACATTCTTACAGGCACCCCATATTTTGGTATTATCTCTTTGAGCAAGACTCTAACTACTTCTCTTGCTTTGTCGGTGCGACAAGGGAAAGCCTCGGGCCACCCAGTAAAGATATCAACTAAAACTAGGATAGACCCTTCTTTTCAAGGCAATTCTATAAAATCAATTTGCTAGTATTCCCCTAAAAAATTTCCTTATTTAATAATTCCAAAGATAATCTTATTACTGATTTGGGGATCATTTTATATATAAATTTCACATCCGCTTATAAATGTTTAAACAATCTTTGTCATATTTTACTTTCTGTTCCCCGATAGCCTTTGTTATGCTCAGCTCGGGCAGTTTCTCTTCTTATTGTGGGCGGGACTGTTATTTGACCTGTCGGTGTTACAGCCTGTCCTGTTTCATTTTGTTAGCCTGCAATCTAACAATTAATTCTTCCATCTTTTTCATTATAATTTGGAGTTTCTTTAGGCAATTTTATACTTTTCTCTGGAACTAGCGCTAGGATGCCTTCTTCTGCAGCCTCTTTAGCAGCTTTATCAGCCAGTCGGTTACCTGCGTTAGGAACAGTCTTACCTAACTGATGCGCTTTACAGCGCGTTATCGTGACTGCTGTTGGTTTTTGAACGGTTTCTAACAATTTCGGTATTTGTTCTGCATGCTGAATGGTGGTTCCTTGTGCAGATAACAGTCCTCTCTCTCTCTCTCCATATCGCTCCATGCGCACGTACTACTCCAAAAGCGTACTTTGAGTCTGTCCAAATGTTGACTCGCTTTCCTTGACTTAGTTCCAGAGCTCGAATAAGAGCTCTCAATTCAGCCTTTTGGGCAGATATCATCGAAGGCAAAGTTCGCAACGCAATTATCTCCTCGGTTGTTACTGTCTATCTCGATAAACGTTTTCCTTCACAGATGAAACCGCTTCCGTCGGTATAGAGTTCCCAGTCTGTTTCTTCTAGCGGCACATCTCCGAGATCCAGTCAGCTGGGGTAAACTCTTTCGATTGTCTGCAAGCAGTCACGTTCCAGTTCTCCTTTAACTTGATCAGTTGTTGAAAACGCAACAGGGTTAACGGTGGTAGTAGTTCTTAAGTAAACATCGTCTTGTTCCAGCAACACCACTCGGTATTTCAGCATTCTGCTAGGGGATAACCAATGCCCCCCTTTCTGTTTTAGCGCAACAGTTATCGTATGGGAAACGTACAGCGATCCTTTGTCCTCAGGTGAACTTAGGAGCTTCCTGGATCAGTAGCGCAGTTGCAGCGACGGCTCTCAGACGACCAGAGCATCCCAGACTCACGTGATCTAATCGCTTCGAGAAGTAGGCCACAGCTCGCCCACTTGGCCCTAAATATTGGGCCAGGATGCCCAGAGCTATACCTCTTCTTCCGCGAGTGAAAAGTTCAAATGTCTTTGTGAGATCTGGCAGGCCTAGGGCTGGCACCCCTGTTACAGCCTGTTTCAATTCTTTGAAAGTAGCTTTCTCGGCATCGGTGACGTGCGGAAAACAGACTCCACAGTCAGTGAGATTGTAAAGTAGGTATGTTCATTCAGCGCTGGGCAGCACGGGGGGTAGTCCCACCAAAGTCGCGCGCACCCGACTCGGCAGTTTGTCTCAAGTTTATACAGTCAGGTGTTACATATTCACAATACGCCTATACATATGCGTGACCTATCCCCGCTTCCTATTAAAATTAGCTCCGAGAGGTCATTGCCATAGTCTCCTCTCAACTGCGCTTGCGCAGGGCCTCTTTATGGTGGTCGTCTGGTGGTCGCAGAGATGAAGAGAGATGACTCCTCTTCGTCACCGCTAGTAACCTTTTTTCTTGCGCAGGCTCAGTGATTTCTTGGTATTCACCCAAGCCGCAAGACCGGTCTTAGCTGGCTCTTGGGGCCTGCTCCTGCTTCGTATCGGGAGCTGTCTCTACCTCATTGGCTGGTCCTTGGGACCAGCTCTTCGTATCAAAGACTGCCTTTGCCTCAGCTAATTTCAACAATGTAAGCGCTAAACATCATCTCTCATCCCCCTTTATTATGTCTACAGCGATTCTTTTGACTCCCCTTGTCTCAGTCCCCCCTTTTCTAGAAAATAGTAAATTCTTTTACTATATCTAATCCTAGTACTTCTAATACATTGTTTCCCTATCTAGCATCCTCTCAAAGTATTTGTTGGTCTCGAGTTTTCGTCGTAACTGATTCTTTTTCCACTCACTGTAAGAGTCTCCCCAAATATTATCAGTAATATTTAAGCAACGGCCAGTAATTAAGACCTCTTTAGGGTCAGGTACCTCCAGATCAAAGCTGGGTCCCCGCTGGGTATTTCCCTTTCCATAAAGGCATAATCCATTCCTGTCTGGCCCGTCTTTAATCAGAGATGTCCAATTTGTGGTTGGGACTCCTAAAAAGGGGAGTTCCATGTTCCCCTGAGGAAGGGGATTACATACCCAACAATCTGATAAATTTAGTACTTTCGAGATACTCTCTGTCATATTTAAATAAGTATTTCGATCCCAAGCCTGCCCCTTAGGCAAGGTCCAACTCAGGAGCATGACAATCAATGTCTTACAAATTTGAGCTTCAAAGGTGCCTTTTCTTGTGAAGTCCATTGTCCTTTGGGTGCCTTCTTCACCCTAGTGTGATGGATCCAGGCGCTCTGTTCCTTGATCCTAATCGCGGTGAAGGAGGTAAGTAATACTTGAAATGGTCCTTCCCACTGCGGCTCCAGAGTTTTTTCTGTAAGAGGCTTTATATACACATAATCTCCTGGTTGTATATTACGTACAGGCCCATCCAAACCTCTCCCTCGAGTCCCTACCACATGCTTCCTGATTTTATTAAGTTAAGTAAGTTGTTTACCTAATGCTACCATGTAAGAAGTCATAATTTCATCCCCCGCTTGTACAGACACCCCTCTCTGTATCCCATAGGGTTGTCCGTACAGAATTTCAAAGGGGCTCAGCCCTTCTTTCGCCCTTGGTCTTGTTCGTATACGCAGAAGGGCTAAAGGGAGAGACTGAGGCCATGTCAAATTTGCTTCTTGTCCTAATTTCACAATTTGCTGTTTGATTAAGTGGCTCATTTTTTCCACTTGACCACTCGACTGGGGGTGATATGGAGTATGAAGCTGCCAATCTATACCCAAATGGCGGCTAATTTGTTGTACTATTTTTGAGACAAAATGTGGTCCTCTGTCAGAGGATATGGTTGCTGGAACCCCAAAACGTGGTATTATCCCTTGTACCAACATTTTAGTTACCTCCCGAGCTTTAGCCGTTCTTGTTGGGAATGCTTCTGGCCAACCTGAAAAGGTATCGGTTAGTACCGATAAATATCGATACCCCCCCCTTTTCTTGGAAGTTCTGTAAAATCAATTTGCCATTGTTGTCCAGGCCCACTCCCTTTTCCAATCTGGCCCATTTCCGGCTTTGGGGTTTTTTTAGGATTAGTCTGGAGGCAAAGATCACACTGTTGAGTCACCTGCCTCACCGTGGTGTATAAATTTCTAGCCACAATTTCTCTTATCAAATGATTATACAGAGCCTCTGTTCCCCAATGTCTTTTCCTATGTTCCTCCCGTATCAAATGCCATAATAAGCAAGAGGGAACGATTAGCTTTCCTTGTGGGGTATGAGCCCACCCCTCTTCATTATATGACCCTTCTAAATCTGTAATGAGCTTCTGATCTTCCTTGGTGTATTCTGGCTTACCTTCTAGGGAAATCTGCCCATCAGGAATTAAGGCCCCTTCCGTTTTTACCTTTGTTTTGGCCACTTGTTTTGCCTCTCTGTCCGCCAGCTCATTCCCTCTTTCCAAATCTGAGCTCACTTTCTGGTGTGCCTTAATATGCATAATTGCTACTTTCTTAGGGAGCTGGACAGCTTCCAGTAACTTCAGAATTTCTTCTGCGTGTTTGATATTTTTCCCTTGAGAACTCCATAGTCCTCTCTCCTTCCAAATTGCTCCATGTGCGTGTACAACTCCAAAGGCATATTTTGAGTCTGTATAAATGTTCACAACTTTGCCCTGGGCCAATTCCAGGGCGCGGGCTAGAGCAATTATTTCTGCCTTCTGTGCAGAGGTGTTCATAGGCAAAGCCCCTGATGCTGTTACCTCTCGGCTGGTGGTGACGGCGTATCCCGCGTGTCGATTACCGTTTAGGACATAACTGCTTCCGTCTGTGAACCAAGTTTCCCCGTTTTCCATCGGGCTGTCTTTCAGGTCCGGGCGACTGGCGTATGTTGCTTCGATGGTTTCCAAACAGTCATGATGTACCGGTTCTCCTGTGCTCCCGCTGAGAAAAGAAGCTGGGTTGACAATGTTAGTGACTACAAACTCCACATCATCCTGCTCTGCCAATATAGCTTGATATCTCAGGAATCTTTGCGGAGAGAGCCAATGTCCACCTTTCGCTTCCAGTACTGCTGATGCTGTGTGAGACACCAAAACAGTCATTTTCTGGCCCAGAGTAAACTTTCGGGCTTCCTGTATATTCAACATCACAGCCGCAACCGCCCGCAGGCATCCAGGCCAACCTTTTGCAGTCGTGTCTAACTGCTTAGAAAGGTAGGCAACTGCCCGTCGATACGGAGCCAGGTTTTGTGCTGATATTCCCAGGGCAACGCCCTGCTTCTCGTGGGAGTAAAGAAGAAACGGCTTACTCACATCTGGGAGTCCTAAGGCCGGGGCCGACATCAAAGCCTTTTTCAGTAGCTCAAAGGCTCGTTCGGGCTCCTTGTTCCACTCAAGGTGTTTCTGCTCAGTGGCTGTCAATGCATACAGTGGTTTAACAAGCAATCCATAATTATAGATCCACAATCGGCACCACCCCGTCATTCCAAGACAGGTCCGTAACTCTTTTACTGTCTGAGGTCTCCGAGTTTGGCATATTGCCTCTTTACGGGCCTGTCCCAAAGTTCGTTGTCCCGCACTAATTTCATAGCCCAAATAATTCACTTTGCGTTGCATTACCTGTGCCTTTTTCTTGGATACCCGGTACCCCTGGAGTCCCAGGAAATTCAACAGACTCACTGTCCATGTCATACAATCTTTCTCTGTTTTGGTGGCGATCAGGATATCATCCACGTACTGCAACAGCTTCCCTTCCTCAGAGGGGGCTTCCCAGGATCCTAAGTCTTTTCGCAAGCTGATTGCCAAAAATGGTAGGGCTATTCTTAAATCCTTGCGGCAACACCGTCCAAGTGAGCTGGGTCTTTCGACCACTCTTGGGGTTTTCCCATTCAAATGCAAATAATTTCTGGCTGGCTTCATGGAGAGGGAGGCAAAAGAAGGCGTCCTTCAAATCTAAAACAGTAAACCAAGTCAATTCAGGTGTTAATACGGTCAACAGGGTATATGGGTTCGCCACTACCGGGTAAAGATCTTCAGTTATCTTATTCACCGCCCGTAAGTCTTGGACCACCCGATACGACCCGTCGGGCTTCCGACCAGGTAATATAGGGGTATTGAATTCAGACTCACATTCTTTTAATAATCCCAACTGCAAAAATTTTTCTATCGCCGGCCGGATTCCTTCTCTGTCTTCCTTCTTTGGGGGATATTGTTTAATTCTTACCGCCTTTCGGCCTTCCTTGATCCTAACTTCAACAGGTGGAGCACTTTTCGCTCTTCCAGCTGCATCGGTAGCCCATACCCCCGGGTACACTTGGTTTAAGATGTCCTCGTTAATGCTTCCTTCTAGGGGGGAGACTGGTTAAGCTTAGGCTCAATATTTGAATATATTGCTGATCTTTTACCTCCAGAGTAATTTCTCCCTTTTTGAATACAATTTTTGCTCCCAATTGTTCCAACAAGTCCCTTCCCAAAAGCGCCTTTGGGGAGTTGGGCATATATAAAAATTTATGAATGCCCCACTGTTTTCCTAATTTATATTTTAAAGGTTTACAAAAATATGCCTTTTCACTTTGGCCAGTCGCTCCTTTCACCATGACATAATCATCTCCCAGGGGCATCAAAGCTTGATTCAGAACCGAGTATGTTGCTCCTGTACCTACCAAAAATTCTACCTCTTGTTGTGTTTTCCCTAGCTTAATTATAACCAGTGGATCCGCTAGGGTAGATTCCCCAGGTTCCCGTCAATCTCCCTTCACGTGGGCTACCGTTCTTCCTGTTTGAGCCCTCTGATCCTCCTTGTTCCTTGGGCATTCCTTTTTCCAATGACCGAATTTCTTACACAAAGCGCATTGATCCTTGCCCAGTCGGGGCAAGTCTCGTCTAGGCCCTCTTCCTCTTTCTTCCTGGATAACAGCCATTAATTTCCTTTGCCCTTGCCTATATCCTTCCTCTCTGTTACTAAATACTCTCCATGCTTCACCCAACAATAGTTCTAAATTCCTACTCTCTGTAGGCCGTAATTTCTGAAGTTTGCGCCTTATATCCCTTGTAGATTGACCCAAAACCAGGGAGACTAGTTGTTGTATTCCTACCTCTGACCCAGGATCCAGCGGTGTGCTGCGGCGCATTACATCCCTCAATCGATCCAGGAATTCAGATGGAGACTCGGAAGGACTCTGTTTAACTGCATATAAAGCTGACCAATTTATAGTTTGGGGGATTGCTCTCTCTATTCCTTTTGTAATCCACTCCTGATACCCCTGCAATCTTTCCATATGTGCAGATCTAGTAACGTCTCACTTTGGGTCTTGGAGAGGGAAATATTCCTTAATGTCCCCTCCTGTAATCTTATAATGATCTTCAGCAAGGTTCCCTGCTGTTTTTAAAATCAGCTGTTTCTCTGTCTCAGTCATATATTCCAATAATAGCTGTATATCCTTCCAATCAGGGTTATGCTGTTTTACAGTAAATTGGAAATGCTTAGTTACACCTATCGGATCTCTCCTATAATCTTTTGCAACCTTTTTCCATTCCCCTAGGTCAGCAGTAGAAAAGGGTACTTTGATTAACATCGTCCCACCATCCGGCCCCACCGCCTCTCGGAGAGGTACTTGTAAAGCTGTTGGGGTAGTTTTCCTCCTAGTACGGGAAGATACAGGGCTGGTCGGGGGGCTCGGAGTTCTATCCGAGTCTGCATCCTGTTCCTGTGGTCGAGGGGGAGGCTTAA
The DNA here is from genome assembly GCF_026419915.1 of Harpia harpyja. Classification (NCBI taxonomy): domain Eukaryota; kingdom Metazoa; phylum Chordata; class Aves; order Accipitriformes; family Accipitridae; genus Harpia; species Harpia harpyja. The sequence continues at coordinate 288,905 of NC_068946.1, forward strand.
ACAAATCAGTTAGATCTTGTTCTGGTGCCTGATGGATTTTATTTGTCTTTGTACATCTTTGTCCAATACTACATGCCGAACGACACCGCCTCAGTTTACCTCTAAACTCCTTGTTGTTCTCTCGCTCAAGTGCAAGCACCATGGGGTCCTGCAGGGGTACCATTCCACAGTCCCTTTGCCACTCCGGATGATCTCGGAGGGTGAAAAACATGTCTGCATACGAAACCTCAGCCCATTTTCCTTCTCTCCTTAAAAACAGCATTAGTTGTAATAAAGTATTATAATCTATTGACCCATTAAGTGGCCACTTAGCATCACCTTCTAACTTACGCAACGGCCACCGCTGATTGCAATATTTAATAAGGTTCTTTTTACTTTCCGTACCTCCGGTCCCAACAATATCTTTCCAGTGGGCAATTACACAACCCAGAGGACTCTTCCTCAATACTCCTCCTTGATTGTTTCCCATTTTAATGCTCTTCCTAATAATTCTTAAGTTTGATTTTGGCTTCTCCTTTTAATAAGCTTCTATGCAAATCGTTCCTTACACTTCTTTATAGTCTTCCCCCAGTTTCCCTCCCACACGTCCCAAATTTCTGGAATTAAATTTTCCTTTACACACCAGTCTCACTATTTCGGATTCTTAGTGAACTCTTTCCCAATCATAAAAGCGTGGAATTTGGGGAAAACACTCAAGGCAGTCCAGTTTCCGTCTGCTAGATGTACAGTACCACCTTCTCCCACAAGATTTACACTTCAACAAAACCCAAGCCGGATGCTAATTGCTATATAGTCCAGTTACAAGCCCGCATACAAAGCAGGGAATCACCCCTATTAATACGTAAAGACGTTCACACATTAACAAACATACATACACCTATAAATTTCAACATATCATTTCCACACACCCACGCAAAATCTTCAACGTAAATTTCCAAACATTCACATCACACAATCATCGCTCCAGTTGACAACCTTTCAGCAGCTGCAAAAATAAACCAAGCACAATTGCGAGGGGGTGCGCCTACCCTTCTCCTGCCTCTTGTATACCAGTCATCGACAGGTCCGTCCTGGCTCCCGATACTGGGATGCAGCAGTCACCCCGGATTTGCTCGATCTACCCCCAAGATCGCTAGCGGCCGCTCTACCGGTCAGCAAATCCCCCCCTTACCGTACAGGGTACCCTCCTCCCATACGGGGACTACGCTGCACGCCAGACGTCTCTGCGCGATTTACCACCTGCCCCGGCCCGTATTTCTACAGGCTACCTTTGTAAGCATACCGTTTAGTCCGCGGCTTCAGGAGGTTGTCGTCTGCTCCCGCGGTGAGCGGCTGGCAGCGGAGGCTCCTCCGAGGAAAGTGCTCGGGGCGCGCCGAGGGGCGTCCGCTCCGCAGTCGGTCCCGCGGCCGAGCAGAGAGTCTCCTGGCTGGCTCGCCAAACTGACGTGCGGAAAACAGACTCCACAGTCAGTGAGATTGTAAAGTAGGTATGTTCATTCAGCGCTGGGCAGCACGGGGGGTAGTCCCTCCAAAGTCGCGCGCACCCGACTCGGCAGTTTGTCTCAAGTTTATACAGTCAAGTGTTACCTATTCACAATACGCCTATACATATGCGTGACCTATCCCCGCTTCCTATTAAAATTAGCTCCGAGAGGTCATTGCCATAGTCTCCTCTCAACTGCGCTTGCGCAGGGCCTCTTTATGGTGGTCGTCTGGTGGTCGCAGAGATGAAGGGAGATGACTCCTCTTCGTCACCGCTAGTAACCTTTTTTCTTGCGCAGGCTCAGTGATTTCTTGGTATTCACCCAAGCCGCAAGACCGGTCTTAGCTGGCTCTTGGGGCCTGCTCCTGCTTCTTATCGGGAGCTGTCTCTACCTCATTGGCTGGTCCTTGGGACCAGCTCTTCGTATCAAAGACTGCCTTTGCCTCAGCTAATTTCAACAATGTAAGCGCTAAACATCATCTCTCATCCCCCTTTATTATGTCTACTGAGATTCTTTTGACTCCCCTTGTCTCATCAGTCCAATCCATTGTTTGAGGTTTTGAGCTGCTCCTATAAAGGTCGGACCAGCAAGCCACAACCGATAATCTACAGGTGACACCACGCAACCGTTCCCGGAAATGCTCGTCATTAATTTGTTAGTCTTAGGTTCGGGGAGACGACAAATTGCCTCTTTGCTCTCAGTTCCTAATTGTCTCTGTCCTTTTAGGATTTTAAAACTCAAATAAGTTTCTTCTTTCTGGGTTATTTGGGTTTTTTCTTTTGACGCTCGCTATCCACTGATTCCCAAAGAGTTCAAAAAGTTAGTAGTTAACTTTGTGCATTGTTCTTCCATCTCAGCTACAATTAACAGATCATCCATACATTTCAACAAGATTTCTTGATTATTTTCTTTCTTCCAAAGCTCTAATTCTCGTGCCAATGGATTTCCAAAAATGGTAAGACTATTCTTAAAGCCTTTGAGGCAAGACTGTCCGTGTATACTGTCTTTTTCTCCCAGTCTCAGGATTTTCCCATTCAAAAGCAAAAAGCTCTTGACTGTTGGGATCCAAGGGAATACAGAAAAAGGCATCTTTTCAGTCTAACACTGTGAACCGTTCTCGTCTCTCTGTTAGGGTTGTTAACAAAGTATAAGGATTTGCTACTACCGGATGAATATCTTGTACTATTTGATTTATTGCTCTGAGGTGTTGAACTAATCTATAATCTTTTTCATTAGCCTTTTAACAGGCAAGGTCGGGGTGTTATATTTGGATTCACATTCTGTTAACAATTTATATCTTAAAAATTTTTGTATTATCAATACTAACCCTTTCCGGCTTTCCGGTTTTAGGGGGTATGGCTTAATTCTTAGCGGATTCGATCCTGGCTTTACATCAAGTCTCACAGGTTCTGCTTTTTGGATTTACCGGGACCTTCCCAGTCCAGACGATTGGAATTACAGCATTATACTTTGACTGGTATGATCTTCTGCTTTCGGTAACCATCCTGTAACAACAAAGCCACTGCTTCGATACGTTTAGTTTCTGGAATTAAAATTTTAATCTCTCCATTTTTTAATTTAATTTCTGCCTCTAAGTTCTCCAGTAGATCTCCCCTTAACAGGAGTTTAGGAGAATTTGGCACATACAAAAACTGCTGAGTGACCCGTTGCTTTCCTAATTTCATTGTTAAAGATTTAAAGAAGGGTCTAGTTTCTCGTTCACTTGTTGCACCAACACCACCAATTTCTTCAAAACTTAACTCTCCCTCTAAGGTATTTAAAAGTGAAAAGGTGACTCTAGCGTCAATTCATATTCAATTTTCTGTTCTCCCAGTTTAGCTGTAACCAGAGCTTCTGCTGGGGGAGTCCCCTCCGGTCCCCGTCAGCTGCGTTCACTTAAAAAGAACAACTCTACCTATGGCACTTCGTTCCATTTACTCTCTCTCCTACAAAACAACAGTAATTGCAATATAGTATTATAACTCAAAGTTCTGTTTGTTTCCCATTTTTCCTGCAATTCACCCCAGTGTGCCAATAAACATCCCAACGGTGATGCTTTTGGTATCTTTTCATCAGCAGTTCTATTTCCTGCACTCTTATTCTTAAACAATTTTGCTAGTGCCATTATACTTGTATACATTCAAATCCCAAATACCAAACAAACGCAAATGACAGTTGTCCCAAATAATACACAAAGTCCAACCCAGCAATAGCTTTCGCTTACGACTTAGGGGCAGACGCCTAGGCTTCCACTGCAAACGGGTACCCTCCAAGCCCCAACCCTGCGAAGCTTTCGCCGCGCCTCACGAGCAGGCTTTCCAAACAAATTCCAAAGCAGCAGCGCCTTACCTTTTTTCCAGGGAACGCCGCGAGGAGCTTTGTGAGTCGAGGGCGATGGTTCTCCCCGAGAATACCTCGGCGCCGGCCGGAGTTCGATCGACACTCGATCTCGTCCAGTCTCACTCGCAAGGTCCCGTCTGGGTCGCCAAAACCGTTACCGAAATCCGGAATAGAACTCCTTAACACCAACGTGAAGTTAAGAAGCGGGCACTTCGTTTATCGCAGCGCTGGGGACACGGGGGATCGCTCCTCCAAAGGCGTGTCCCACTTAGTATCAAAATCCGTCAGTTTTTACAGACTTTTTCTGTCAGGTCATTGTTACGTAAGCTCTTTCCATAAAAAGGCATACTATGCTCGTTCTTAAATTTAACCTTTCTAAGGATTGGTCCTTTGATTATATAACCTTATCAATATTCTTATTTAAAAACAATCATTGGTCAGTTACACTTAGCTCTACTGACTGGAATCTTCGATACTCAAATCAAGATGGGAAGGGTAAGGGGGTTTCCAAGCAGCAAACTGGCGTCCACGACGGTTTCCTTCGTTTCTTGAAACGGAACATAGAAAAACCTGTAACTTCCTGGTGAGGTTTCTAGGGTTGGCTATTTCCAACCTTAACAATATTAAGGTTCCGATAGTCACACGTAACGCAGTTCCTAAAGTTTCTATGGCTACGTTTCAAACGTAACAATCCTATACGTTACGCTTCACAATTTTACTTCTTAATCAAACCTAACTCTTCTATGTGATTAAATTTTGATTTCTTTACCAGAATATTTGCAACAGCTGGAGCCCAGCGGGAACGGGGGGGGCACGGCCCGACCCCCCCCAGCGCCTCACCTGGGCTCCCTCACGGCCCCTCGCGCCGTGCAAAGGGAGCGCAAACGCAGCCCGGAGGGCAACGGGGCCGGCCGGCCGGTGTCCGTTCGGTCAGTCGCGCGCCTAACGAGTCCTGCCAGCGAGTCCGCTCCGGGGCTCGGGGCCCCCCCCGACGCTCCCCCTGCCCCTGGGACACCTCTGATAGCATATTTCCATACATTCTCTATGGCACGTCTAAATAGCGTTGGATGGTTTTAATATTTTGTACCAGCCGTGGAAACTGGTTTGCTGCTAGGTGACTGTAAAAGTGAGATTTAGTAAATAATTATTAGAAATCTTACACTAACACGATGACTGAAACAATAGACAAAAGTATAGCCAAGCAATTAACTAGCAGAGGTAGGTACTCCTAAGTTTTGCAGTTCTTTGCTCTTATGGCTAGATGAGAACAATGCTGAAACTGACCGCATGCGATTGAAACTGCGTTAAGCTTCAAGATCAAAGAACCAAGGGCAAGAATAAAGACTTCAAGGACAGCCAGCAAGAACTTCAAATGGGTCGGTGGTCGCAAAAGGAGCCCTTCGTCTCAAATGGATCCTTCATTGCGCGTGATCGGATGTAGGCAGTGCTATGATAATCAGTTGCCATCATTTTTATGTATACGTATGCTAATCTGATTCATATGCAATTAGTTAGTCTATATGACCCGTTTGTGCTAAAGCTGTGGCACGCACGCTAGGTGGAACTATCCCCCGTGCATCCAGCGCTGCAATGAAGAATGCCTGCTTTCTAAAACGCCAAAACGAGCCTTCGAGAGTTTCTTGGACCGGCTTTTCAGTATCAGAGGTACAAGGGAGGAAAGGAAAAAAAAAAAAGCAGCGGTGTGGGAAAGAGAGGGGGCCAGGGGAGGGGCAGGGAGGGACCAGAACGCAGAAGAGGGGAGAGAGAGACAGGGCCCCGAGGGCCCGGGGCTCACCACAGCTCTCTTTCTTGGCGCTGCCAGCAGACTTTGCCAGTTCAGACGCTTCTTTCGGCTCCTCTCCCGCTCCCCTCCTCTTCCGTAACTCCGGCTGCACGGCCGTCCTCCCCCTAGGAGAACACGCGTCTCACAGGTCTTGCAAGACGAGGCTTCCTAGGCACGGAGCCTCGCTGGCCCGCACGCCACGCGGCCGTACCGCACCGTCGGTGCTTGCGTACGGACCCTGCGGTGCACCCTGGCGGTCTGACCTGCTGTGGACTACGAAGAGGGATCCTTCCACACGCGGAGAGGCAGGCTCTCTCTTGCCTGCAGCGGGAGGCGGCTGCCGGCCGGCCTTCCATTTCTTCTTCTCTGCCTTTCTCTGGCCTCTCCAGCTTCAGCCGCAGCAGCTCCTGCCCACAGCCGGTAAGTGCCCCGCCTGCCCCTTTGTGCTCCCGCGCCGCGCCGCGCCGCGCGGAGAGGGAGGCCAGGCAGAGACAGCCCATGCAAGCTTTCCTTTCCGGCGGCGTTTCCTTACCGGGAGGAAGCAACGAGCGCGGCGGCACCTCCCGCCGGCGCCGCATTGCCGGTACCGTCGGACGGCACGTGCGGGACGGGGGCAGCCCCGCGCACTCGCAGCCTCCGAGCTGCAGTACCGAACATTGGTCGCAGGGTGGCAGCGGCGAGCGCTTGGCACGAGGCGCCAGCGCGGCTCCCCAGCGGCAGTACCGAACATTGGTCACGAGGTGGCGGAAGAGAGCGGCGGCGAAAGGCGCCGCCAGCGCGCATGCGCGGATCCCGAGCTGCTTGTGCCGCGTTCTGGTTGCCAGGCAACAGCAGGAGGGCGGCAAAACGCGCCACCGCGCATGCGCGGCTCCCGAAAGGCAGGACCGCCTTCTGGTTGCTAGGCAACAGCACGAGCGCCGTAAACCGCCCCACCGCGCATGCGCGGCTGCCCAGGCGTCGTGTCGCCCTACGGTTGCTAGGCAACAGCGGCGAGCGCCGTAAAAGGCGCGCCGCGCATAGCGCCCCTCCGACCTGCCGTACAGCGTCTCCGTTGCTAGGCAACAGCAGGAGCGCCGTAAACCGCGCCACCGCGCATGCGCGGTTGCCGAGGCGTCGTGTCGCGCTACGGTTGCTAGGCAACAGCGGCGAGCGCCGTAAAAGGCGCGCCGCGCATGCGCTCCTCCGACCTGCCGTACAGCATCTCGGTTGCTAGGGAACAGCAGGAGCGCCGTAAACCGCGCCATCGCGCATGCGCGGTTGCAGAGGCGTCGTGTCGCCCTACGGTTGCTAGGCAACAGCGGCGAGCGCCGTAAAAGGCGCAGCGCGCATGCGCGGTTTCCGACCTGCCTTACAGCATCGCCGTTGCTAGGCAACAGCACGAGCACCCTAAACCGCCCCATCGCGCATGCGCGGTTGCCGAGGCGTCGTGTCGCGCTACGGTTGCTAGGCAACAGCGGCGAGCGCCGTAAAAGGCGCACCGCGCATGCGCGGTTTCCGACCTGCCTTACAGCATCCTCGTTGCTAGGCAACAGCGGGGTCCAGCCACACGCGCCACCGCGCATGCGCGCCTCCCGAACGCCAGTTCCCACCTTCGCTCGCCGGGCAGCAGCACCCCCGCAACGACCCTCTTCTGAGCATCAGCTGGATGAGACGCCACTGACAGCTCAGCCCAGTAGAGACCAGCCGCAGGCGGCCACTACTTACTGGGGGCACAGGGCTTACGTTTCCCTGCCCTTTCCCCACTCGCAGCCCGGGCAGTCCTCTTCATTGCCTCCGTTCCAAAAAGCACCCGAGTGGCTGGAGCCTTTACAGCAGTCAAGCGCAAACAACAGACAATGCGGGCGGTCGCTTCTGTCCCTGCCCCCCCACCCCATTCTCTAGAGAGGAGAAGCAGCACAGGGAACCTGCAAACAGCAGGGGGGGTTGCCCTGGACCAAGCCCCAGGGACTGCTGTATCCGTCTGCACGTGGCATCAGGGTTGTGGGAGGGACAGCAGCCAGTCAACAGATGCTGGCGAGAGATTTAAAAACAAACAAACAAAAAAAAATAACGCCTGGTTCAGGTGACAGCCTGAAGGCAGGCCACGAGAGACCCAAAGCTGCTTCGTGCCAGAGGGGCAGCTCTGTTCAGCAGGAAACGGCGCGTCCCAGCGGACCAGATGCGAGCGGCCGACCTGCAAGTGAGCGATACCCTGGCGATCCTGGGGCTCTCTTGGGGTGGGCGCACCTTTCCTCACCTCTGTGCTATCACAACTCTGCTCTCCTAATCCTGCACGCACGCAAGGCTTCTTGGGCGGGGCTTGTCTCTTATCGAAGAGACGCTGCACGGTGTTACTTACCGCCCTGCCCTCCGGCGTGCAAGGTAATTAGACGGGAAGCAGGGAAAGCAAAAGAGGCGCGTCGGGATATTAGATGTCCTCAGCAGATGACCGTAGAGCCCTCGAGGTTCCATCTTTGCTCCCTACAGGAGCGTGGCTCCGCACTCCTTGCCGCTCCCGCCAGCAAGCGTCACAATTGCCCTTTGCTGCCTGCAACGCGCAGTACCTGCACGGCCCGAGTACTGCTGCTTACGGAGCAAGAGGCGCTCGCTATAAAGCGGCAATGAAGAACGAGGACGGCCCGTCAAGACGGCAGGAGGAACACAGAGAGCCTCCAGCATTAGCCAGGCAGGGCTTCCAACTCACCTCGTGCCGTGGTTTAACGCCAGCCGGCAACGAAGCCCCATGCGACCGCTCGCTCGCTCCCCCCGCCCCCAGTGGGACGGGGAGACAATCGGAAGGGCGGAAGTGGGAAAACTCGTGGCTTGAAACAAAAACAGTTGAATCATTAAAAAGAAATAACAACAACAACTTGTAAGGAAAAGAAGAAAAAAAATGACAGAGAATGGGGTGCAGGCAGCATGCCAGGGGTCTGAAGCCTGACGGATGATGGGGGGGGTGGGTGTGTGGAATACGGAGGAGGGAAAGGCGGGGGGGGGGGGCAGGAGATAGGAGAGCAGGGGATGCGGGGGGAAACAACTCGCGTGGGTGAAGGGGGCGGGCCGGAGCAACAGGGGGGCATATGGGGGAGAAACACACACGGCGGGAGGGTAGGGGAGGGTACAAAGGTGCACGGGGGGACACGGGTGGGGATGACCTACCCCAGGGAGTCCACCCGGGATGATCCACAGCAGGTAACTCACCTGGGATAACCCGCAACAGAGAATCCACACCGGGAGGACCCCCAGCAATGCCCCTCAAACTGCCTGTGCTTCACCCCCAATCTTCCCCAAACTGGGGAGTTTTCTGCTTTTTCAAAATACTCAGTTTGGGGTGTGTTTCAGTGCTTTTCCACAACATAAAAAGGGGAGATCTTTTGGTTGTGGTTTTGTGCATGAAAATGGGGTGGGTTTTTTTGCTTTCCAGCTGCACAAATCCAGGCGGATTTGGCTTTCCCAGGAGTCCCAAATTCGTTCGGTTTTTTCCGTTGCAGACCCAGAATCAGGGGGTTTGGGGTTGTCCTGGTTTCGGCTGGAATAAAGTTAATTTTCTCCTGAGTAGCCAGTACAGGGCCATTTTGGATTTAGGATGAGAACAATGTTGACAACACACCGACGCTTTAGTTGTTGCTAAGCAGTGTTTATACTAAGTCAAGGACCTTCCAGCTTCTCATACCGCCCTGCCAGCGGAGGCTGGGGGTGCACAAGAAGAGTCGCTGAGCTAAAGGAGGATTCCAGGTAAACAGGTCAGCTCGAAATACACCACCTCCTTTAAAAGTTAAGAGCGATTTGAACGCTTAAAATCAGCATTTAGGCTAATCGATACCATTTTGAACACCTTCTTAGCATACAAGTAAACACTCTTGCCGGTGTTGGAAAACGTCTCCTCCCTTCCTTACAGCACTGCTGCAGGGAGATAACCCTGGGAGGCTGCGGGACGAGGTCGTACGCAATCAGAATCTACGCTTACGGATCCACCGCAACAGCTACAGCCCTTGCGCTGCTGCTGCTGCTTTGCATCTTGCTCGTTTGGTGAATAAAGCTGAAAGTGAAGTGGAAAACTTCAAAGAGCAAAATGAAAAATAAAGAATGAATCTCAATAATTCACTTTACACTAAAAGGGTGTGCCCATGTTTATATACATCCAATAAAAATACATTATTGAAGCAGTAACTCACCAAAACCACCTCAGGACTCACTAGTTACAAGGCTGCTGATGCTTCCTGGGAAAACCTGGAAAACACACGGAAGCGACGCCAGTTTGTCCTGTTTTGTCCGCGTCTCTTCTTTGACCTTGATTGCTTTTAGTACAGGTGCTAGTTATCTCAGTAAGGTTGTCGAGTACTCCTATAAGATATTTAAAAAAACTCATTGACTGCAGAAGCATAAAGCTTTTATCGTGAAAACAAAGCCCGTTTCTTCCGAACAGCTGAACTCTTACGAACAGTTTCTCCCCTCTTTTAGTACAAAATTATTTTCACGGTATCATTTACTAGTAAGCGCACGGAAACAGAAGATTACATGCTTTTAGGAAGAGGAAATAGACAGAGGGAAGTCAACCTGGCGTAGGCGTAACGTGCTCCAGAACAGACCTTAGTTTTAGTATTCGTATTAAAATATTTCACAGAAAAAATGTGGAAGGAGAGTTGGCACGTTCTTAATGTTAACTTTAAAGTCCATACTACAAGTACCTTTGGAAAAATGCAGACACACATCGTAGGCGTACCTTGTACTTGCAGACCACTACGGAATCTTTCCATCCGTCTTGTACTTTCACGGCAGAAGAAAGGGCAACCACGGTGAAATGGTGGCAGCTGACATCCACCTGAGAGAGGGGGAGAAAAAACCCCCAACAAACGAAAAAACAAAACAAAACTTTAGCATAAAACCGGGTAGGAATCCAAAGCTGCCTTTTTTTGTGAAGGTTTGTGAAGACAGTACGACTGAGCAGAGCAAAAAGTATTTTTGCATCATCTTCGGTACAGCTGTTGACACAGGCCACTAAAGCTTTTGCATTTTTCAGACAACCGTGCCTTTATTTTTTTTTTTTTTTTTTTTTTTTTGACTCATTGGTAACTTTAGTTTCACTAGAACTCACTTTCCTAGATACACGCAGGTGACAGACAGAGAGACCTACATACATTTTCTCAAGCCTTAGTATAGCCAAGACTTCATCACCCTATATGTCCTAAGTCGAGTGTTTTTGCTAAAGGGCACAGCAACACATCTGTCCTTGTGAACTGCCTCGTTGCAAAAAAGGAATGATTTTTTCCAGGCCGTTGCTCCAAACGGTCAAGATCTTTCAAAACCGCAGTTGTGCCACCAAACCCGCTCAGGGTCCCTCCTAGCTTTTGACTGCCCTGAGATTTAACAGGCACGCGCTCCATTCCATCTTCCAACAGCAAAAATACGTTAACGCTCTCGGACCCAGAGCACAACCCTACGGATGTCCACACACACACCCCTTGCCGTTTTCACGAGGAGCCACCGAGCATCCCTGCCAGCACAGCTGCACGCGCCAGATCGGTTTCACCTACGCCGCCAGTTACCGGTTTCGGTGAACGTAGTTTCTGACGCTTTAAACCGAAAACCGTATCTCGATGCTTCGCCACAGTAGAAACGGCCCATCGCTAGAATGCTACAAAAACGCAGTAACACAAATTGCAAACCCACAGCAGCAACAGCTCCAGAAATATTTAGACCAGGAACAAGGGAGAAAAATAAAACAGCTTCATCTCACGCACAGGGGAGCGGCAGGCAGAGAAAAGGGTCGGCATTCTGAGCCCTTACAGAAAACGGGCATTCTCCTTCCGTTCCTCAGCCCGTCCGTTAAGGTCTCAATACCGCAACGCTACTACGGCAACGTCGAGAGTAGGGAACAACAGCCCTGCCGCTGGACTTGCCATTGACCCATGCTATTTACGTAGCAGGATGCGTACGCAGAGGGACGCGTTTTGCCACACGCAACCCTGAACTTCCTGAAAATTTACGTTTACCAAAAAAAAGCCATTTGGAACATATTGCCAAACAACATTTGGCAATAAAGCTTTGATGCGTTTGACACACGCAAATTTTTGGTCACTTGCTATTTGCTTCCTGTTGCTGCCGCTGTTCTTCCTTCAGAAATTCTACTTGTAGCCAAGTTATTCACTAC